>NC_133618.1:274527790-274835290 GCF_048593235.1 Sminthopsis crassicaudata
GGAGTTTGATTAGTATAGCACTAAAAAAATAAATTAGTTTATGTAGTATTGTAATCTTTATTATATATACTAGACCTATCTAAGAGCACTTGATATTTTTCCAGTTGTTTAGATCTGACTTTATTTGTGTAGAAAGTGTTTTGTAGTTTTGCTCATATAGTTCCTGACTTTCCCTTGGCAGATAGATCCCCAAATATTTTATACTATTGACAGTTATTTTAAATGACATTTCACAAAAATTTTTTCTTAATAAATTATGATCCTCATGCAAGGCAGACTCAAATATATACTAAAATCAAAAGTAATCAGTAACCAAAAATACTGGGCACAAACATAAATACATATCCCATTCAGTCAGTCTCCCTTTCAGGAATCAGGTTTTTTCCCCAGCTTTAGGGAAGGTCTAATTCTAATTCCTTGAATACCATTCCCAATGTCTCTATTTTAAATAATGTAGAGTCACTAGATTAGAAGGGGATGATGAGGAAGGTGAGAAATAATACATTTGCCATGGCAATCCTCTTTGAATCCCCATTACCATTACTAGAATTCTCCAAGAAGAAGACATTAACATTTCACACACACACACACACACACACACACACACACACACACACACACACACACACATATTGCTTTTTGACAGATGAGCTGAGGAAGATGAGAAGACTAAAAGTCTGGCTTAGATATTTTTGTCTTTTAAACACACTCACAGCTTTTCCTATATAAACATCAAGAACCCTTTATATTTTACCACTCATTTTTCATGAGCTTCTAAAATATCAAAGGGGAATAAATACAGTATTTCTCTTTCTAATACATTTCTCAAAATCTCCAACAGACTAAATTTACTTGGTCAGTACACCTGGGGCCCAGAATGTCATTCTTGCTTTATTTAACTATAAACATATTTCACAGTAAGAGAAAAGCCTACAAGGAACAGCACATTTCCCCTTCCTTTGCATCTCTGAGTAGACAGTATGGGGAGCCATGTGAACAGCCTCCAGTTAGAAGCAGCACATGTGCAAGCCAGATAGACATCTAAGCACACAGATGTGACAGTGAGTTAGGCACCAGTGGGCAAACTCTGAATAGGCAGATGGTGACCACTGGAGCAGAAACCTGAGCTTAGGATTGAACTGAGGCTCCTGAAATGGCTTCAAGGCCTAGAGCTCCTCAAAAATCCCTAGTATGATTGTTAATCTATATCCAACCATTACAGAGAATTACAATTTGGACATTTCATTTCAATAGATTATTCTATAGATATGTTCATACCCTGAAAAGAGAATAAAAAAAATTGCCTACATGAATAGACTAGAAAGATGGCTTGTCAATAATTTTCAGTCTTCTGTGATGCAGGGTAAGAAAAAGCATTGTACTGATAATGATTCTGCCAGCTGTGTAACTTGGGGTAAATTTCTTAACCTTTTTAAGGTCCCTTCCAGTTCTATAGTTTTTGTGAGTCCATTGCAGAAGCATGATATATTCTACAAAGTAATCAGATAAGCTAATATATGTTTTTAAGACTGTATAAAGAAAGTAATTATCACATCCCTCTGACATTTAACCCAGTCCCTTCCCTTTCCAGTTTTTTTTAATACATTATTCCTTGACATTGATTCTATAATGCACATTAGCCTATTCCTTATTCCACATGACAATCCATCTCTCTTTTCTGTCTTTGCACAAGCTGTCCCTCATTTCTAGAAGGTATTCCCTCCTCATTCTCAGCCTTTTAAATTCCTGGTTTCCTGGAAGAATTAGTTCTCAATAAATTATAATTATTAATACATTGTTAATAAATCTATTTTCCAATTGCCTTTACATTTCCTCATTCAACCTATCTTGTATTCATTTTGAATACAGTTATATATGTACATGTTGTTTCCATGTTAGAATATAAGTCCATTGAAGGCAAAGTGCTGTATTATTTTTCTCTTGCATTCCCAGAGCTTAGTTCAGTACATTGGTGCATGGTAACAATTATTAAAAGCCTCTTAACTGACTGACTGATTGAATCAGTCAATATGCCAGACATAATCGATTTTTTAAAAAGGTTCTTTACTGATACAATAGTACACATTTTTATTAAATAATAGATTAGAGAGTTTGATCATTGAGTTTGATGCCAATTTTGGGGGAAAGGATAGGGAGTGTGAATGGCTAGTACATAAGAAGTCAAAATCAGAATTCAAAGTGTTTCTCAGCATAAAGTTAATAAGGATGAATTTAAGACTGTTTAGAATTTTTTTTAAACTGTAGAAAGCAAAATTTAAAGGGACTTATAAGTATGTCAGAAAAAGATATGTGTCATTGTGGATAACTAGCTCAAAATGCATTGGCAATTTGGCATTTTTTTTAAAGGAAGCACCAGAAATGAAGGTAGAAAGATAAGAATGAAATACTTAGGAATTATGAGATAATTATTCCATCCTACTCAACATCAGGCAGATTTTATTAGAACATGGTATACAGTTTTGGACTATTAGATATGGATATTGAGAATTGAAGAGAAATAAGGCAAAACTTTGGTCTTTCATAGAATCATAGAACTTTAGAGATGGAAAGCGCTGAAAGAGATCATCTATTCCAACCCTTTCACACTGAAGATGAAATAAAGATGCCCAGAGTGTTAAATAATTAGGCCTGTGGAGGAAGGTTAAAGGAACTGTGTTATTTTATTTAGAGATGATAAAGCTGAGAACAAGTTGGTAATAGTCTATCTTCAAGGACACAAGAGAGTAGCCCCTGAAGGAAATCAGCTATTAAGTCTGCACTAAATACCGGACAAATAAAAATGAACTTATGTGCAAGAAAAATAGGTCCTTTTTCAGGATTAAGAATTAGAATCTCCCCATGAGAACAGTTAAATGTTGGAATGGATTATGGAGAGAGGTTGTGAAAGCTTCTTCCTTGAAAGCCTTTAAAAAAATGAACTAAGTTTCAGTTGTATAAAATGGTTTAAGCACTGAAAACAAGCTGGGGAAGGAGAGAGAAAGTGACCTTTCAAGGTCTCTTCTAGGACAGAATGCTATAATTTATGATTCTATGACTATATCTCTCCATAAGTTGCTAGTTACTCCTAAGCACAGTCTTTAAAATGTTCTCTGATAAGTATATCAACTTCCTTTACTCTAGATTCTTTCTAGTTAAAAAGGATTAGATTATGGAAGAACTCTGATGGGAAAGCAAAGCTGCAGGAAAAAAATAATCCTGATCAGTGAAGCTCTGCTCTGTGATGGAGACTGCAGTAGTTGTGATGTAAGTTGCTTCTACAGCATCACTGCATCCATACAAATGAGAACTCCAGTGGCTGGGAAAGGATCTCTATAGTTTCTCCCTGTGCATTGAAACCAGGGTCACTCTATACCAATAATCTAGGGATTTGGCTAAGAAATATGGACTTAAGAGAAACATATTCATTAAGCAGAATTAAGTTAGATTTATTGATCACACAAGCATTCTTCCCAAACTAGGAGTTTACTCTGAGTACAAATCTAGATCTTTTTTAAAGTCCAGTTTAATGAAAACAACTTTTGTGCTAAAATCCTGACAAATTCAGTTTCAAACAATCTTTAATCTCTTTTCTAAAGAAACTCAGCTGGTCTGGTCTACACAGCAGGAAACACCATCAATTTCTAACCTGAATCTTGATTGACTGTTCATTCTATAATTTTCTAAGTTCCTCTTAATTCTCAGCTTGGTGCTGCTTGAGATTATCTCCATCCAATACAACAACAGAGATCAGCACAATAATTAAAACTCTAACCTCTGCCTGCAATTTCTTGGACTGGCACGAAGCCTCCAATTGTTAGGGTTCCTGGGAAAGAATCAGTGACAACAAACTCAATTATATATAAACATTTCATATTGTCTGAGATGATAAACACAGATGTTCCTTGCCTAGACTACCAGACTTTAAAAGGCAAGGACTGTATTTTCTAGTTGCTTTTGTTTTAATTTTCTAATAATACCTAGTTCATTAGTAGGAACAAAGTAAACATTGCATTTTAAATTTGGCTTTGGAGGGATAATGAAAATTAACAGGATAATAGATTTCCATGTAGAATGGACCTCTTAGGTCACCTAAGTCCAATCCATTCACTTTGTGGAGGACTGAAGTTCAGAGAAATTAGCTGCTTGCCCAGGGCCAGACAAGTAATAAATGGCAGAGCTGAAACTTTAAGCTAGTTCTTTTCATTCTAAATACAGGGTTCTTTCCACTTAAGCACGCTGCTTCAACTTTTATGATTAAATTAAAATGGATTTTTTAACCTTAGTGCTAGGGAATATCTTTGGAAGTTAGGTCTGAAATTTTCTTTCCAAATGACTTGGAGTTTCTGATCTTGGGAAGTGGCCTTCCAGCAGGATTCTCAATTCTGATTCTATGACATTTTTATACATCTGATTATCTTGTAGGATGTTATATGACTCTCAAAAATCAACTTAAGGTCATTCTAAATCAAAGAATGATTACAAACCACACAGTACTTTAGGAGAAAAGGCATCTTTAAAGAAAATAACAAAATGTCAAACAATCCACATTACCTATTCAAAAAAGGCTAGAAATGCCTATCCTGAATATCCTTCTTTCACAAAATCCAGACCCACAGAAGATTGTTTTAGATATCAGAAGGTGTACCTGTTTAAATGTGATGGCATGATTTGTATAATTATCATATTCTTTGGAAATTTTATTCTTTTTTGGGGGGAGGGGAAAGTCTAGGTAACAAGAATAAGAGCACTACCTTTTTCCCTTTGTCAAGAAATACATCCTTTTTTGCAAATTTTTCCACAGAAACCTTCACAATATGGGAGACTGAAGATCATTTATATATTGGAAGGCAGAAGAGCTAACCTCCTACCCCAAAGAACTGGGTAGAAAGGATCTTTCCCTTTGGGGATAAAAGCAATTGAACTCGCATAAGGCACAGTGTGGTGGACATAACCTGGAATTGGGAATTTAGAAGACCTGGATTTTATTGTTGGCTCTCCTGCTAATAAGAGTATGCCACAATGCCTTCTTTTCATCTGTAAAATTAGAGGGTTAGACTTCAAGATCTTTAAGGTTCTTCTCACTCTTAAAATAACCTATGAATACGATTAGTGATAGAAGGAAAGTGGAATCCATCAGAGAGAAAAGACTCAAAAGAAATTTTGAGGATTTATTTCATTCTAACTTCAATGATAGATTTTTTTTTTGTTGTTCAATCATGTTTAACTTTCTGTGACCCCAAAAGGCCACAGTGTCCATGGAATTTTCTTAGCAAAGATATATTGGAGTGGTTTTACCATTTCCTTCTCTAGTAGATTAAAGAAAACACAGGTTGGGTTACTTGTCTAGGGTCATATAGCTAGTATCTGTGGTTAAATTTGAACTCAGGTATTCCTGATTCTAGATTCAGTATTTTATCCACTTTGCTTCCTGCACAATGGCAGATACTCTACCCAGTTTTAATTGTACATGCCTCTACAATTTCTTTGCTCCAGACCATTAAACCAAGCCTTCACCTTTGTTTTTATTTTGCTTCCATTCATGGAACAAATGTCCTAGGCTGGGGAAGTGAGAGACCAGACCTTGTCAAAGCTTAACCACAACTGAAATTTCCCATTCTGCAGTGGTCATGAAGCAAATATTCTTACCAAAAAAAATCTCTTGTAGTTCTACATAAACCCTCCAGGATTTACAACCTGGGATGCTCACATTATTGATTGTTCTTGGCAATCCATTTGACTGCTATAAGTTGTCCCTATCTCCTGAGTTTGTTAACACAGTTCTGTTACAAAAATTAATGACTCCCCTTATGTTCCTTTAAGACAATACTTTAGGGGCAGCTAAGTGACACAATGGATAGAGCATTAGCCCTGAAGTTAGGAGGACCCAAGTTCAAATCTGGCCTCAGACACTTTGTAGCTGTGTGACTCTGGGTCACAATTGCTTCAGAAAAAAAAGACAATACTTTATGTTAGGTCTTTCTACCTATTTGAAGACTAATCCATGCTTGCCAAGGTAGACAAGAAGAACTAAGTCACCACTCATTCTATTCATAATACATATGGCAGAAGATCTATACACAGTACAAGAAACATATTGTGTCTTCTCATAAAACTTATATTGCTTTCAAGTAACAAACTAAAAAAAAATTAAGTTCCTCAAAACCTAGGAGATCTGAGTCATATACTCCTCCAGATCATACTTACCACTTTTTTCCTTCTGAATGCAGGGTCTGTTGTAAGAGGCATTGTGTGTAATACCACAGAGGAAATTTGTTGGATTATACAATCAACAAAACTCAACTACTTGCATGTAGTAGTTCACTAGTTCATCAATTATTAACTGGCAACAAATAAATTATTTCTATGGATGGAAGAGTGAAGAAACCATTAACAGAGAAACACTTGAAAAGATTAAAGGGCATACAAAGATACCTCAGAAAGAATAATAATAATTATTGTAGGCAACATTTCCAATTTCCAGGCACTGTGCTAAGTGCTTTGAAATTATTATCTCATGTGACCCTCACAATAATCCTGCAAGGTAGGTGCTGTTGTAATCTCTGTTTTACAGATGAGGCAAACAGGAATTAAGTGACTTGACCAAGGTCACACAGCTAAAAATGTCTGAAGCCAAATTTGAACTTAGGTCTTCCTGACTCCTGGCTCAGTATTCCATTCATTTAATTACCTTGTTGTTTAATAGGGTTTCATTTCTATTCTTTTCTTTAAGTTCAAGGCCAAAATTACACATAACCTTTCACATTATTTCTGGTTGGAAATAATAGCCACACACGTAGTCATGTAGCATGATATTTCACCATAGAGAGTTAGCTGTGATTGACAAGCTATTTTGCTCATTCATGTGAAATATAAACCACAAAACTCCACTGCCACTCACCACTCGTGTTGTCCAATATTTTGATGTACACAAGAGCTAGAATAAAGTTTCTCTCCCCCTAACAATGACTAGGCTGCTTTGCAATGAGAGTTTTCTATTTCTGGTACAGACTTTAAATTTATGAGTTGGGGGTTATATTTCAACATTATAATGTTTGGCTGTGGTTTAACTGAAAGAATATTTGGATCTCAAGACTTTCTGCTACTATGTGGTGGATAGCCCCCATTTCTATAATAATAGCTTACTTGACAACCAAGATTAATTCAGCTCCCACAATATAGACAAGAATCCAGGATATGATCATTTTTTTGTGAATAATATTCTGAGAACTGGGCATCTAAACTTGTGACAAAAGAAAGCTCAAAAAATTCTCAAAAGCACAAGATAAGAAGGTATAGAATACAAAATACAAGGCAGTTCCATTCCTTGGCTGTTGCTACATTGAAGAGTCTTATCATTATTAATTTGTTTTCAACTGAGAATCCAAAAGTTGCTAGGTAATGGACAGAGAATATAAAAGCCTGCAAATATTGTAAAATAAGTACCAAATCTAGAACATTGTGCTATAAACAGCAATGAGGAAAAATATGTGAAACAAAGCTGTTATCATGTTGAACACATAGATATCACCACTAATTTCAAGGATCATATAGTTAGCTTGCTTATATTTTTAAATACTACTATCATCTCTCCCCTACACACACACACACACACACACACACACACACACACACACACACACACAACATATTATGACTTCCAAACAATTTCTCATTATAGAAGTTGCAAAACTAAGAAGTGAAAACAATGTGGCTTTTGTCTAGTCAGAAATAAGTGACCAAAAGCAGTGGGCAAATATGCTCTGAAGGACTGTTCTGCAAAAGTTTCAAATAAAGTCTTATTGTGTGGTTATGTAATACAGAACTTTGAGTATCATTCTGTAGAATGAAGCCTGCAATTAGCTAATGAAACCACAGAAGATGAGTGGTAGATAAAATAAGCAAGCAATGACTGATCAACTAACCTAATGATAGTTTTTTCTTAAAACTGATACATTCTGCAAAAAGGTAGTTGTGGTGAGAGATGGTTCTGACAATTATGACCTCTGGCAGCAAAGAAGAGAGCCAGCTATGGAAGAAGAATCCATTATTCTTTGTGAAGCAGATACTGTGAAGGAATCAAAGGGGTTTATAATCTCCACATCATGCTTGGTCAGAAGATAAAAGCACCATTGTATTATACTGTACTTAGACCCCAAGTATGACATTCAGTTCTGGGCATCACACGCTAGGGAGGACACGACAAACTACAAAGTGCCTACTCCTTTTATGGGTGACCAATGCCATTTGAGAACTGTTTGAAGGAACTTGAAATGTTTAAATTGGAGGAGAGAAGATTGGAGGGCTATGATAACTGTCTTCATATATATGGAAGGTTGTCATGTGGAAGTGGGATTAGATGGTACTGTTTGACCCCTGAGAACAAAACTAGAAGCAGTAAAATATGAAGAAGAGTCATAATTCAACTTTATACAAAGCTTCTTTTTTTTTCACAATACTATTTTTTTTATTAATTTTATAATTATAAAATTTGACAGTACATATGCATGAGCATTTTTTAAAATAACATTATCCCTTGTATTCATTTTTCCAAATTTTCCCCTCCTTCCCTCTGCTCCCTCCCCTAGATGACAGGCAATCCTATACATATTAAATGTGTTACAGTATAACCTAGATACAAAATATGGAGACACAATACTATTGAAAACAAAACTAAAGTGCGAAGTAGATTAACTCCGCCAGTCTTCAATGAAGGTGACATAATTACGTGCACATAATGTGGGCGTTGGGTTGCAATTGCACAAATAGAAGGAATATCTCATGAATGGAGCATACCCCATATCCTTGGAAGTATCACACTAACTCATACTGTGTTTGGATCTAGAGCTTCTTTCCAATATTTCCTATCTCCATCCTGTATTGAGGTAACTGATTTTCTGATGCCCTCAAGCATAGCCTTCTAGCCTCTCTATTCTCTGATCTAATTCAATCACAGCCCCACCTAGTGTCTCATCTCTGTGCCATCTTTATTTGTCCAATCTGATCACAGTGTGAGGAACTCATTTCTATGTCTGATAGTTACCTTCCTTCCCCCTGACACAGGTCATAACCAAAACTTGGGACACTTAACCTCTTCTTATATTCTTTTTTAGAATGCAAAAAAAAAAAAAAAAAGACTAAAAGGCTTTTATTTTTGATGTTATGTAAAATTCGGCAGAATGAAAAGGAAGAATATGTGACAGATTTAAACATGAGTTTTAAACCCAACTTTGCTGCTCATTACCTATGTAAACATTAGGAAAATCATTAATCTGAGCCTAGGTTTCTTCATCTATAAAATAAAAGGTTGTTCTAGATGACCTTTACAATCCCTTCTAACATTAAATCTATTATCTTCTAATGGCAAGCCAAATTCCTACATAAGATGGTCACTTTTTTTTTTAATACAAAGCTTCTTAATTCAACACTATATAGAAGTTAAGAATTAAAGCTGTCCAAAAAGCATAATAGGCTGTCTTCGTAGATAATTCAATTCTCATGATTGGAGATCTACAAGTTGAGACTGAATGTCTCTAATGTCTATTTCTTAGGCAAGCTGAGAAATGATTCTTGCTCAGGCACAGGTTAGAGGAAGCCCTCAGCTCTACATCTATGATTCTATAATCTTTGAGCTCCTTTCCAAACCTGAAATTTTGAAACATTCCCCTTCAACAGACCAGTTGATGCAAGGTAAAATTACTGATTTTAACACATTCATGTTTCAGTCAAGAACAGACTCCAAGTCTCTTATATTTTGTGTTTATGATGAGGTAGATTACTGTCAGATGCCTTAGCTGCATCCCTTCACAAAACATCAAGATTCCTGGTGGGGTAAGAAGTAGTTTTTTCCTTTTTCCTTTTTCTTTTTTCCTCCAGACCACAATACAGGACACAAAGCGGAGTAGTCTCATAGGAGCCATAATTTCCAGGACTATAGTTTACCAGACAAAAACATGTCAGCCCCTCTCCTTTAATGTAGACAGAAAAATAATACACACCTGAATGAATGAAAGTAATATTGGTAAAAGAGCAGCACATGGGAACATGATGCTGGATTGTAGAACCCTCTCTATATTCTGCTTTTCATACATACAACAGAAACACCAAGAGAAAAAGAATCAGTTGTTCAGTTCATCTTATAAGAACTGTCTTTTCTTTATCATTTTTCTCTCTGTGATCTCTACTTTATTTTTCTGGATATGTCTCTGAATTCCCAGAATTCCATGTGCTTATTAAATATTATGACAAAACTAACTGTCATAAAAGTCCTTTTATAAGTGCCCAAAGGATCAGTGAATTTTTTTCTCTTTCCTCTGAAGGACCAAAAAAAAAAAAAAGAAAAAGAAAAATCTTACAATAGATAAATATAGGCAAGGGAAGGAAATTTCCAAATTTACCAGGTCCAAAATTATATATCTTATTCTGCATTTTGACTACAAAGAGACGAAGACAATCAGGAAAAAGCCTTGAACCTGGGTGTTTCTCTGAATAAACTCTAATTTATTAATGTTCTTTTTCAACTATGGTTCCCAGAACTTGAACACAAGACTTTGGAGGTAGTCCAATGATGATAAGAGTGAAGCAGAACTATCATTTCCTTATAATGGACTTTGGGGGTAGAGCCAAGATGGCAGAATAAAGCCAGGAAGCTGCTTGAGTTCTCCCAGTTTCCCTAGAAAACAACAAGAAACCAAACCTCTGAACAGCCTGAAATGATAGAGCCAAAGAAGAGAGGGAATGAAACAATTTTCCAGCTCAAGATAGATTGGAAGGTCAAGAAAAATCAGTCTTACTGGGGTGAAAAGGGCACCTACCTTGAAGATGTCTGGGCAAGGAGGTTGTTAATCACAGTACAGATCAACAACTTACACTCTCAGTCCTGGTTCAGTAGAATAGTTGCAGATCAGATCAGTGAGGCAGCCTCCAATCTCAGCACAGAAGGCAAACTGCTAGCCAAGGAAACCAGGTAACAACAGGCGGGGATTAGATTGGGATATCACAGTGCTATGAGCAAATCATCAAACACAAAGGGTCCTCATACTCAAAGCTCAGTTCTGCACAAAAAGCTTGGAACTGTGCCCCTTGTGCCCCAGGAATAGAGCTTGACTTTAAAAGTCACAAAATAGGAAGGAAAAGAGAAAGAAAGAAAATGAGAATGAAATGAAAAAGAACCTTGACCACAGAAAGTTACTATGGTGACAGGGAAGTCCAAAACATCAAATCAGAGGGGGACAAAATGCCTACATTTGAAACCTCAAAGGGGATATGCATTGGTCTCAAGCCCAAAGAGTCTTCTTGGAAGAACTCATAAAGGATTTTATATATGGACTCAAGTTAAAAACATCTCTCATTCCACTAAGTAAAAATAAGGGCATTCTTTTAAATCACAGAAAAGCGTCTGTCCAGACAAATGACAAAGTTGACATTTGGAATCTTGATGCATAAGTTGCAAAAATTCTTCTGAAATAAACTTCAGAGCTGTGCTGCCAAATCTGCATGCCTCTTGATATGATCTGACTAATCAAAAAGTTACTGGGAAGAAAAGAAAAGGTTAGAACAGTAATTTATCATAATGAGAGACAGAGAATAAAATTAGAAATGGTCTGGCTCTGACCAATATTAAAAATTAATAGACCTATCACTTCATCATATGTAATGTTATAGTTAAAAACTGAATGTAGTGTTAAGTAAATAATGAAGAGAATTACTGAAATATATAATATTATTGATATCGAATATAATACAGTGGTACAGAAAAGAAAATGTCCAAGTCTAAGCCAAACCCAGTTGCAAGGCTTTTACCAGGTTTAGAACTGGTATATATTAGAAAGGATCAGCACTCTTTTTCACTCATTCTTAGGACACAAAAGAACACTGACCTCTTTTGTTTCAAATTTAAGCAATTTCTCGGTCTGTACTATAGAGTTCAAACTGCTCTCTTATTTTCCAATGATCCAACTAAATGGCAATAGCTATAAACTCAGAGATGTTGAACTGAATAACAGAGGAAAAAATATCAACAATCCGCGAAAACTACTCCAAATATTTAGACCAAAGAACCGAAGTAAAATTTGGTTTTGCCATCCTTGTGTTTGGCTAAATGGACATAGCAATCTTCATAGAGCAGGCAAAGTATTTCTGTTTCCTAAACAGCATGCTTCTCATGGAATTTTAATTATATTCTTATTCACTGGATTCTGTACAATGCATGTTCTCTACCTGTATTTTTTTATTTGGTTAATTTACTCACAACAGACCATAATCTGGCTATCTTCATCAGTAAACTATCAAACTTATGATGGTTGTTTACTTCCAGCTCTTAATCCTACAACATAATATATATGAGGAACTGATCTAATGAACATCAATTATTATAGAATATATATATGTATATATATGAATATGTTCAAAGACCAGGTTGCCATCTAAATCTTGGCTACAGTCTAGAACAAAGAATCTAACAACATTGGACTTGGTTAATCAATGGAAAAAATTCCAAAAGAAACATCTGTCTAAAAGCAATTTAAAATGAATATGTAAATATAAAATCCTACAAAGGTTCCCGAAGAACAGTTAAGCAGTAAATACAAACCTGTTCCACTTCACATTGGAACTTAGGCATTAATTTTTTTTTAAAATATGGAGCTTCTTCTAATGGTAATCTGCAGAAATGAGGAGGTCTAATATAATTGGAGTTGATCAAATAACTAATTCTTTTCAAAGAAATATGGCAGAGAGCTTCTTGCACATGAATTTTAAGATAAAATAGCCCACTTCTGGGATCAAGAATCATTCATTATAAAAACATTTCTTTTCCTTTCCCTTTCCTCCTCAAACTTGCCACTGCTTTTCAAAAAAGGCTGGACCAGGTGAATGACTAGAATTTTCAGAACTGAAGTCTTTTTTTCCCCAAGGATTAAGATGGGAGGGCCAGGAGGATTCCATTTGATTAAAAAAAATAGACTTTGACTTGAAAAGTCCTTGATTCAACCTTTCCTTTTTTCCCCCAGTATCATTTCCTTCCTTTCTCTTCTCTTCAGTTTCCTTAAAGAATACAATGATATCTCTTATCCTCTGCTCCCTAAATTCACATTTGGTTGGTATAGTGGCCAAGACCGAGTTTACATTGGGTAAAATTATTCAGGGTATCAAATGTGGTACGAATTTTCTTTGTGGAATATGACAAATCTATAAAACAGAAAAAGTCATTGTTAATGGATGTGTATTATTCATAATATATTTATGTCTGTCATCTTCCTATAAGATAATATGCACTTGGGGGAAGAAGCCATGTCTAATCTAAATCAGTGAAACTCAGAAGGGTCAGAACAAATATTGACAAATTTGCTCTGATCATGGGAATAAGACAATTGTCACCTAAAAGTTCAGAGGTGGTGAGGGAACCTTGAAAATATAATGGTATCAACCCAATGTCCTGCTTAAGGAGGCACCTTGGGGGTTTGTATAGTTGAGGAATTCAGAATAACAAAGTAGCAGGGAAAATTGTTATAAATATATTTCAGTCTGCAATTTTTGGAAGCTGAAAAGAAGTGAATGGGAATTATATTGATAATCTGAGTTAAGGTACCAAGCAGATCTGGCCACTGATTGAGGGAGACATGAAAATAAAGCAAATGTAGGACTTCTGAGGGTTAAGAGAGTAGCCTGGGGATTGATTTTATGACTATTTCAATGCTTTTGCATGGTTGCATATATGACAGTAAAATTAAGCTCCACATTTTTTTGGTGGAGCCTTGAGTAAGCAACTGTGTCCAATGTTGCTACATTAGCAGTCCAATAAATGCTTGATGATTATAATGAGTTAGTTCTAATGTCTATTTTTTACATAGGATCATGCCCAAACTCTAATAAGAATGTATTTTATTTTAAAAGACTTCAAGAAGGGACTTTACATTAAAAAGGCCGAGCAAGGTTTTCTCAACAATTTCATCTCCTTTCCCCCCCATAAAAGTGAAGTTAAGACAGACTGAAGTCCTTATTTTATGTATAATGAATCAATGTAAATAGTCAACAATATTTATTAAAAACCTAATCATATACTATGTTGATAGTTTCTGCTTTCAAAATGTAGTGGAGGAGACAAAATGGGAACAACTATGTAAAAGTATAATAAACTGAAAGTAATCTCATAGCAAAGGCACTGACATTAAGATGGGATTGGAGAAGACTCCTTGAAAATGTTAAGATTTCAATTGAGATTTGACAAACAAGGCTTCAGAAAAAAGACACACTAATACACTGTTGATAGAGCTATGATTTAGTCTGATTATTCTGAAAGGCAATTTGGAATTGTATTAAAATGTGACTAAAAGGTCCATATCCTTTGACACAGAAATAATTCTACTGTGCACATATCCAAAGGAGGCCAAAGACAGAAAGATATTCACCAAAGTATTTATTGCAATATTTTCTACAGTAGTAAAGAACTGGAAACAATGTCTATTATTGGGGGAAAGTCTAAACTAATTGTGGTACATGAACATAATGTATCCTTATAGCACCATAAGAAACAACAAACATGAAGAGTGCAAAGAAGCATGGGAAGACTTAAATGAATTTATGCAGTGTGAATTAAGAGAACCAGGACAACAACATGCAAAATAATTACAATGATATAAATACAAGGAACAAAAACACCAACAATGACAAAACAAAGCTATATGACCAAGTCTGTCGCCAGAGAATTGAAAAATAATAATGGCCCACTTTTCTTATTCTTTCCTGTAATCACATATCTAGTAAGTATCAGAAACAGGATTCAAACCCAAGCCTCATAACTCCAAATCCAATCAGTATTCTTTTCATCACACATTCTGGGACATGATTTGATAAAAGAGAATGAGAAAGGAAGCCACTGCCTTAGTACGAATCTTCTTCACATCTTACCTCAATTATTGTTGTTGTTTAATCATTCCAGCTCCTTTGGGGGTTTTCTTAGCAAAGATACTGGAGTGATTTGCCATATCTTTCTCTTACAGAAAAGGAAACTGAGGCATACAAGGTTAAGTGACTTGCCCAGGGTCACTCAGTGTCTGAGGGTGGATTTGAACTCTGGAAGGTGATGGAACCACGTAGCAGCCCTACTATTGCAACAACAACAATCCTGATTTGTCTCTTCAATCCATCCTCACTACAGATACCAAGCTGGTTTCTTTATGTGAAGATCTAATCATGTCACTCCCCTATTCAGTAAATTCCAAAGGCTCTCTATTTCCTCTATGATAAATTTCTCTGGTCAGCTTGAGCTCTCCTATCTTTACAGTCTCATAATACATTATTTTCCTTTCTGAACTCTAGTTCATTCAAACTGGTTTTCTTTTTGTTCCTCACACACCAGTCCACTTAACTATCTCAGTGTCCTAGAAATGGCTATTCTCTATACCTGTACTTCTTTTTTCACTTTTATCCCACAGAATCCTTCTCCCTCAACACAGCTCAAGCATCACTTTCTTTTTATTATATATTGTTTATTTTTTATAATAACTTTTTATTTTTCAAAATATACACAAAGATAGTTTTCAATATTCACTCTTGCAAAACCTTGTGTTCCATATTTTTCTCCCTCCCTCCCCCTTCCTACATCCTCTACTAACACAATATAGGTTAAACATGTGCAATTCTTGTAAACATATTTCCACATTTATCATGCTCCACAAGAAAAATCAAATCAAAAAGGGAAAAAATGACAAGAAAAAAAGCAATAACAACAACAATAAAAAAGGTGAAACTACTTTGCTGTAATCTACATTCAGTCCCCATAATACTCTCTCTAAATGCAGATGACTCTCTCCATTACAAATCTATTGGAATGGCTCTAAATCACCTTACTGTTGAAAATATACTTAGTATAACTTCAAATAAGTCTCTCCAGGCCTTTTTGAAATCATCCTGCTGATTATTTCTCATAGAACAATAATATTCCATTATATGCATATACCATAACTTATTCAGCCATTCCCTAACTGAGGGGCATTCATTCAGTTTCTAGTTCCTTGCCACTATAAAATGGTCGTCTATAGATATTTTTGCACATGTAGGTGTGATCTCTTTGGAATATTGATATAGTAGAGACACTGTTAAATCTCACTTCGAATGTGAAGCCTTTTCCTAGTTCTATCAACTATTAGTGTCTCTGTATTTTTTTTTTTTTTTTTGAGGTAGCTAGTTTGCTCAATGGACCTAGAGTGAGGTCAGAAAAACCAGAGTTTAAAAGTGGTCTCAGATACTTACTAGCTGTGTGACTCTGGGCAAATCACAACCCTGTTTGCTTCAGTTCCTCATCAGTGAAATGAACTGGAAAAGAAAATGGCAAACCTTTTCAGTTTCTTTGCTAAGAAAACCCACAGCTATTAGGATCCATGGGGTCACAAAGAGTCAGACATAACTATTTATTTTTTCTTCATCTATATTAACATATATGTACATATTGTCTCCCACAATATCATGCAAATTTCTTCAGAGTCGAGATTGTTTTGTTTGCACTTATATTTCCAGCACAAAGCATAATGCTCAGCACATTGCCTGTACTTAATAAATATTTTTTTGACTGATTATAGCTATAATTATACTGAAAACAGAAAAGGACTTTGAACTTCTGGACTCTATCAAATGTCCTATTAATCTCCCAATTATTACTCCCATGTCCAAGTGTTCCAAGTGGCGCACTAAAAAGAGCTGAGGTATCCAGAAGTAGCTCAAAAGACTTTGGATGCCCAAACTGCTTCTATTGTACAGAGAGAGGGTTAGGAAAGTCATCATAAAGAGATCCCTAGTATACCTAGAGCCATCCCCCAAAATACAAAAACATTGGTATGAAATAGGTTTCATCAGATTAGGTTTATCTTGAACAAAATGTACTCAATTCATCATCTATCCTTATAGCTACTTCATAATTACAGCATTTGACTGTACCAGAATCTATCCAGAATTCAGAACTATATACAGGTTCTAAGATTTGCTTCTGGGAATACATTTTAGACAAGAAGAGTGGTATGTATGAAGTCTTGACTAAAACCAAGAAAATAGACTTGCAGTTTGGTTTAACTAGAAGATAGCCTTAGCTAAGGTGAAATAGTAATTGAGAGAAGCGATCTAACAGGGAAACAACTAATATATAACCTTGAAACAAGTGATTAGGAGATGGTATTTAATGAGAGGCAATTTAAGCTTCTTATTAGAAAAATGCTATTTTAATTCAAAGCATTATCGTTTGTTCATTTGCTTAGAATAAAACCTTACCTCAACAATTTTAACTTTTAGTATTAAAAAGAGTACAGTTCATTTTAAATGTCTCTAAGCAAAACTATTCATATCTCATAAAAATTTCCAACATCATTGATCTCTGACAGCCAGGTATTACATGAGTAATATTAAATATGAAAAGCTTTAAGAATCTAGCATTTGAAATAGGTTTAGACTTCACTTATTACTAAGTTATTAAACTTGATCCCTCTCCCAAAACACTTCAGCCCTTTTTTCTTAGATAATTGGGAAGGAGTGGTAATGCTCATAGGATATTAGGATACTTTTAGTGTACTACTATGCAGATATAATCTTGTGTACATATCATATACATATAAATTCAGTCTAGTCAGGGTGAATCTAAAGAGAAATAAATGTAATTTCTCAAATGAACTGAATAGAAATTTTATTTGTATAATGCTAAAATGACCTATGGGCATCTAGGTAGTACAATAGATAGACCAATGGAGGTCAAATGGGCCTAGGGTGTCATGGGATCATTTAGAGTCAGACAACAAAAATGGCCTATGTGAAAATTAAAAGACTGAAGGATGAACATGATGTGAAAGTGGGGGGGGGCAATGTAAGTGGGATCATGGCCTTGGATTTACTCTGGGCACCACCTAGTATTCAGCGTAATTGGATTAAATAAATAATCTGAGAGTCAGATTCTCCCAGACCAAATTAGTACCAAATGGTATGTTAGATATTAAAAAAAAAAAAAAAGGCACCAACTTTTCTACAACAACCCACAGTACATGGCCTAGAACAGAATATTAAATGCGCAACTAGGAAATAGTGCATAATTATAGAATGGACAGGGTCACTAGTGAAAGAAAATTATCCAGAAGTATAACACATGATTAAAGAAAAAAGACACATGGCTAGAGTAAATAAAGTAAGGAGCTATGCATAATGGAATGAAATTTCAATGAACTGTCACCATGGTGAGCCAGCTTAAGTGGTTGCTTACCAGCTACTTTCTTTATATGAGAAGGGCATGATTTAGATCCCTAGACAGGCTCCTTATCTGACTGTCTCAGAAAAAGGCAGAAAGTACCCAGTTTTCTCCCAGATTAATGTGTTTGATTCCTTAAAGGAGCAGGCAGAATTTATAGCCTTAGGCTTAAAAAAACCCACATTTTATCTCAAAGAGAATGTATTAATTGTCCATCTTCATAGCTACTCCACAATTAAAAATAGCATTTGGTCATAACAAAATATATTATATTTTTTATTACTTTCATTTTTTATGTCCCATCCAGTTCTCCAACTCCCTCTCCTTTTTTTTTTCAGTTTAATATCATATACTTAAATATGATCACTTATCAATTTAATATCACAGTGATTTAAATAAATGCTTTGGTCTTGAATTACTGTGTTTTTCCTTAAAAGCTTACCATTCTAAAATCCCACTGATTCATAACAGACCTGACCTACAAATCAATTACAAGAAACTGTTGCCTTATCTGCACATATCTGGCATAGTAGGGTGTATTCAGACTGCTGAAATTCAAACTGCTTCTTTTCTTTGAGCTAATTTCAGACTCTAATGTGTGAAAGGTTCTTCCTAAAACAGTAATATGGAAGATAACTCTGTATACAAAGCCCCAAAATGAGCCATGTCAGCAGGAAAATACCAATTTGACAGACCTAGAAAAACTGAAAGCATTTCTAAGAGATAAGTAAATAAAACTTGTAATGTTACTATATTGTTGCCCTTTCCTTTCAAATATTATTCTACTGGTGGCAATTACCACATTGTGTGTGTGTAGCCATAGCTGAAATAATCATTCAGTGACCAATAGCTCTTTTGATGCTGTCTATATGTCCTTAAATGAGCCTCTGGCATGAAATAAAATGAATAGCAGGTACGTTTATCAGCTAAAATGCTTCACCAAGGATTTATTTTTTAATTCCCACTTCAATTCCCCACACCAAAAAAAGTTAACAGTACTACAGATTTAGAGCTATAAAGGACTTTGAGCTATAAAGGAATTTAGCAGTCTAGTAGTTCAATACTCTCTCCTCTCCTATTATACAGAAGAGAGAATTGAGACCTTAAGAGTTAAAATGACTTCCCAGGGTCACAAAGATAGTAAATGGCAGAACTGGGATTTGAACTTAGGACCTATGAATCTAAAACCTGCCTACTTTATACATTCAATTATGAAGTCTTTCCAAGTTTATGGACAAAAGAGTAGAAGAATTAGTTGCAGATTAGAATCTGAACTAAAATACAACAATAATAACTTAAGCTATACAGCTTGAAATCACATTAAAACTTTTGGAATATCATGTAGAAAGAAGAAACAATTTGGTAAAATAACATATGTACTAGATTTGGAGATCTGACATTGGGTCCTGTCTCTACTACTAAAAGTTCTGCCATTTAAACTTTCTGGATCTAAATTTATCTGTGAGAAGACTGAACTAGATGATTTGTAAAGAGCCTTTCAAAAACTTTTCAAGCTTACATGTCCTCCTCGTCCTACATGATTTTCTAAGTAGACTGTGTTTCTTCAAGCAATGGATTTCTTTCCTCACTTTCTCCACTTGGAACTGAATTGAAAATGAAGACAAGAGAATGGTATGGGAAGAGATAAAATCTGGGGAGAGAGAGAAATAGAGAAAAAGGGGAGAGAGGCCAAGTATAGTAAGTGAGCTTTTCTCTGTTCTTTCCTTCATATTCTTCTTTGCATCCAGTGTTCACTGTAGACCAGGGAGAAGAAACAAAGCTGCTACTCCCCCCCCCCCCCAAGGGACTTATAAGTTTGGTTTGGATCATTTTCAGAACTCAGAAGTTGGGCTTTTGTCTAAGGTATCTGGATGTTCCAGAGTGGCTAGGGGGAATCCTGGAATTTTCCTTTTAATTATGGGTAGCAGGCTGTCAAAATTTCAATCCAGGGCAGTGATATGTTTAGAGAAGGAAAAAAAGCCATAGGGATAGGCATATACAAGAATTTTTTTTTAATTAAAAAAATTTACTAAATAATAATTGTAAACTCAAGATAAAATGTTGAATACTTCACACAGCAAATTATGGCAATGCATCTTGCCATGCTTGGGGAAGTCTTAGATCTCTGGTTCACAGACTTGGAATTAGGAAGCTGTGGCTCAAATCCTGGTGCAGAAACTTACTTTCTATGTGATTTGTGAAAGCCATTTAACTCCACTCAAGTCTCAGTCTCCTCATTATCCTCTCATACATCATAAATGGGGAAAATAGAAACTACTTCAAAAGTTGAAATCATAAGGGTCAGAGATAACATATATAAATCTTGCAAAACTTAATGTAGTATATAAATGCCAGCTATTCGCAGGACTTTTATAAATGTGTGATTTCATTCTGCAGCATTCAATAAATTAAGGGAGTTAATATTTTCCAGTTTCTCTGCTACAATTTAAATTCATGGCACCAGCACAAAACTTAAATATTTTGGTCTCTTTTCTGTTTGCCAAATTAGAATAAAACCAAAGGTATATACATAAGATAGGCTATAATGGCTTGCTGAAATTTTGAAGTCTGACTTTTTTTCTTTTCTACTTTTATAAAAAGTTTTGGTCAGGTTTTTTTTTTCTTAGTCAACAAAAATCTATTTTTTCTTCTTTCCACTCCTCCAATTCTACTGGAATAAAAAAACCCCAAAATTCATGTTATTAATCATGTGCATAATCTAGCAAACAAATTGCAGCATTGGCCATGTCCAAAAATTGTCTCATTTTGCACAATGATTCTCTTACCTCTCTATTAGGAACTGAGTAGCATACTTTATCAGTCAGACATCCATTGGAATCCTACTTAGTCATTGTACTGATTAGAGCTGATCTTGTTTTTTAAGTTATTTGTCTTTACAGTGTAGTTTTAATTGTGTAGATTCTCTTGGTCCTGCTTACTTCCCTTTGTATTAATTCATAAAAATCTTCCCCAATTTCTATCAAATCATCATCATTTCTTATATCATAATAATATTCTATTACATTCATATTCCATAACCTGTCCATCCCTTCCCTTATTTGTGGGCACTGCTTTAGTTTCTAATTTTTTGATACCACAAAAAGAACTACTATAAATATTTTTGCACATATAAGTCCTCTTCTCTTTTCTTTGATCTTTTTTTTTGAGGAATGGGTCAATTATTACTGGATCAAAGTGTATGGGCTCAGTTTAGGAATTTTCTAGGCATACTTTCAAATTAATTTTCAGAACTACTGGCTCATTGATGTTCTTATTCCCCCCTCCCACCAGTCCCTCCAACATTTTCTTATTTGCCACCTCTGCCAATTAGATGGAAGTGAGGTAGAACCTAGAGTTGTTTTGATTTGCATTTCTCTAATTATTAGTGATTTAGAATATTTGTAATGTGGTTATAATAAGATAAGCTCCAAATAGACAAATGATTTAGAAATAATAGGTAAATTTAGTAGAGGAGGGAGGAAAACATTACCTTTCAGATATATCGAAAGGAAAACAATTCATAATCAAATAAAGGATAGAGAGAATGACAAAAATTAGGAAAATGGGCAATTTTGATCACATACATAGAACTACAAAGGTTTTGTATAAACAAAATCCATACAGCTAAAAGGGAAACAACTCAAGAAAAAAAATCTTTGTAATATGTTTCTTCAATAAAAGCCTCATTTACAAGACACATAAAGAACTGATTCAAATTAATAAAAGTCATTCCCTATTTCACACATGGTCAAAGTGATGTGAAGCCTGAACTCTTAATCAGCTCATCTGACCGCCATTGTTAGTAACTCTAACATCTCCATCCTATCTCTATTGTTACACAAAGATAGTTCAAACTCTGAGACTGTCTTGATTAACATATCTTCAGACAAGTCTGGGGCTTGGTCAGTCATATAAACTCTACTTGGCTCCTCCTAGATCCCTCCTGGCCTCTCTCTAGCTCCTACTAAACTCCTCTTTGGATTCTCCTCTTACTCCTCATACCCTGCCCTTGCTCTCTTCTCCCCTGAGACATTAAAAATCTTCCAATTTGGAAGAATATTACTCAATCATCTATGATTCTACCTTACTTAGTCATATTTGGTTAAGTCCACCAATTATTTCACATAAGAAATGGCAAATCTTTGTGATGTGATAAATGCCTCTCACATGATCTCTTCATGTCTTGAACAATTACTTAATTGATGCTCTCCTATTATTCTCTAACATTCTAAAACTATTCTATTTTCTAACATTCTAAAACTATTCTCTTGTAATCTACTTTAAAAGGACATGATCACAAAGTTTTGTAAGGAAGAAATCCAAAATATTAGTAGCTACATGGAAAAATGCTTCATATAATGTTTTCTCTTTTTTATAGAAATTCAGAGAAAATCTAATAATTCTACTTGTCTCTTAGGACTAATGGTGCTACTTACATCACTATTTTAAAGATTCATGATTTCATCCTCCTAGATATTCCCTTTACTAATGGTGATTACAACTATTCTGATATGGGTGATGTAGACACCAGATAATGGCTGGCACCAAAAAGGTGGTGTTTGGTTATGTGAAGAATTCACAATAGCCATTTGGCAAATTGTAGATTTATTTAGGGGAAGGGGGAAGAATTTTACAGACAAAATGAAGGGATACCACAGATATCAGAAATGGTAAAAATGAAATAGAGTTGGGTGAATATATGAAAGGCAGGTTCCTCAGTGGGATTTATGACTACCCAGGAGAATGGAAACACTCCACGAGGCTGAGACATGCTCTTAACTGCAGGCTAAATCCTGAAAATGACGTAGCATTCTAAAAGAGTTAGTTATAAGGAGGGGAAGTAAGGTTGAGAAGCATAGTGGAGTTAGGGAAGATACCATGCGGCATGTGGGGTAAGGAGAAAGATACCACAAGGCAGAGAGCCATGGTGGACTGACCCAAATAAGGGTAGCAGCCATGGGATGGCCCATAAAGTGTATTTTATAGGGAAAATTTGACCATAGGGATACGACTGGGATTTTTGACCCGTCATGGCAAGATGAGACTGCTCAGGATCTTTATAGCGAGTGGGTCTGAGGGGTTAGATATAACCTGGATTTCAGACTGAAGGACCTCCCCAAAAGGTGGCATCATGAGGCTAAATTGATCTCTATCAGTACCTTCTCCCTGCTTGCTTCAAGGATTAGTTCTTTAGTTTCTCCCTGCCCAACACACCATTCAGGACCTCATCAAATCTTCTCTTTTGAAGAGAATCTTCCTAAATTCCTAAAGCTGATAAAATTAATGTAATCAGTGGCCAATATTCATCATGAACCTTATCTAGTTTAAGTTGTCTAGACAAAAATCATATTGAACCTTTACTCAAAGTCCTTCTTACTTGGCAGGACCTACCAGAGCTTGTGATGGACTGGCATAGCTTTTGAGATTCCCCCAATCATTTCCATAACACATAAAAAATAATAGGGCATTTAAAAGGCTATCAGAAAGAAATAGGTTGGAATCCTATCTCAGACACTTGCTGAGTAATTCACAGAAAGTCACTTAATTTCTCAGTATCGCAATTTCCTCATCTGTGATATCAGGGAATTCTTCTGTATAGAGCTTCTGAGTTCCTTTCAGTTCCAAATCTATGATCTGGCAAGTAGAAATTTGTTGAAGATTAAATATACTTCGATTAAGTAGTTCCCAAACTACTATCTGACCTTTCCAAATATCCATTCTAGACCTTCAAGTTTCCAAATATATTGCTGTTGCCTGCAAGGCCCATTTCTTAGGGACTTTGGAACTCAAAATTAACCTTAAGTTATTGAATTACCTTTTTTTTTATTTAGGGGAAAATTCAGATTTATACTAGCCAATAATAGCTTTCTACTCTTTTCTTCCAGGACAGACATCAGGGTTCCTAGCTCTTAGCTACCAGATAGCTCAGGGAGATAGTTACTGTGAGATGCCTTAAGGCAACTCTTACTGGACTACTCAGAAGAAATAGCTCTACAACAGTAGCCATCCTCCAGGAGACCACTCCCTTGAGGGATTCAGTCATACCTGTCAATCAATTATAGCCCAGGGCTGGTTTTACAGTTGTCACAAAAAATTAACCTAGCTAAATAGAGAAGAACTCTGCTCACCCTTTCTTCTCCTAGTCTTCCATGTTTTCCTTTATCATCTCTAGCCTGCTACCCTGCTTCTTTCCCCTTTATATTCATTGCCAATCTCTGTTCTAGTCTTAGTACCATCCTTCCCCCATCATTTCTGCATTGGATAATAAAGAAAAATAATCATCTGAGGTATACACCACATACTTCCAAAATTGAAGCCTAACCCTAAGGAAGTATTTCCTGTCTCTCCACTCATCTGCACACTCACTAATGAAGCTACTAAGCTACTGTCACTACCCTTGATTCACTTTTGAGAGAATATATTATTTTTTAAGTTTTGAGAGAACAGATCTGAGTGAGATGGTTCAGTTGAAACCGTGGAGACCTCAAGGGGAAGGGATGACAAGCTAACAAGGATACAGTCCTTGTGCCTCTAGAAGTGGAGTAGGGTTTAATGAAAGAAAGGTGTGATGAAGCTGGTTTTGCATAGTGGAAATGCCCTACATGATGTCTTGTAAAAGAAGCACTAAAAATGGTTTTTCAATTGTGATTCTTTGTGACCCCATTTGGAGCTTTCTTAGTAAAGTGAAGTGGTTTGCCATTTCCTTCTCCAGTTCATTTTACAATGGGGAAATTGAGGCAAACAGAGTAAAGTGACTTGTCCAGGGTCCCACAGCAAGTAGTGTCTGAGGCCAGATTTGAACTCATGAAAATGAGTCTTTCTGATTTCAAGTCTAATGCTCTATCCACTGTGGCACATTGTGGCCTGTAAATGGGTATCTGGGTCACTTAATATCATTTATGAATCAAAATGATGAGTTCCTTTTTAAAAATTTTTTTTGTTCTGATTTTTCCCTTCCTTCCCTCCACCCCTTCCTTAGATGGCAGGCTGTCTTATACATGTTAAATATGTTATAGTATATCCTAGATACAATATATGTGTGCAAAACCGAATTTCTTGTTGCACAGGAAGAATTGGATTCAGAAGGTAAAACTGATGAATTCTTAATTTCAGATAGAAACTGTGGCTTTGGAAGACACTATATGAATGAAAAAGCATCTGTGACTTAGTTGGGAGTGCTAAGATAAGGAACATCCTGATGGAAGTGGGTAGAAAACAGTCATAAGGCTCAAGAAAATGAGTTGCCATTTGAGGCTAAGAACCAACTAACAGAAGATCAAACCAGAAAATTGGATTGAGAAGGGTAGCCTTTTTTGTTATGAGCACTAAACTGAGCCAGCCTCCTCTGGCCTGCTGAAGAAGCTCTAACCCCAAAATTGTAGTTCCAATCTCCAAGCTTAATTTTTATATGATCCATGTTTTTATAAGTGTTGCTTTCTTCTAGAAGGCAGCTGAGAACCCTACCTAGAGACTCCAGAATTCACCTTTATACTAAATATTAGAATAGGAGAATGACTAAGGAAGCAAAGAAGAGATACAAAATGGAGGAAGTCAACAATGACTATAAATGTCCCAGTTGCAATTCAAGTTTAGCTACCACGTAATAATCTCAATATTGCAACTGTTTAGTTGATAGGTATTCTAACAACACAATCATTTCAACTACTTTTCCAGTTTGTAGCTTTGGTGAGTTTGATTCTTACCCTCAGAAAGAAAATAAATATTATAAAACATCACAGAATTCCAGTGTGGGGAAAGGACACTATTGTTGTTGTTGAATGCCAATTACGCCAGTACCGTTAATTTTGTCCATAGGGTTTTCTTGCCAAAGATACTGGAGTGGATTATCTTTTTCTTCTTCAGGAAAGGAACATCAGAGGCAATTTAAAATTACCAACATGGGAGACCTTGTACAGAGCTTTATAATGTTGGAAATGCTTGGCAATAGAATAATAACATAAATCAAAACATGTTTTGTTATTCAAATTTTAAATATGAATTTTAAAAATTCAAAAAGCAATAGAGATTAATTTAAAGCAATTATAAACTATTAATAATTTGTTTTCTATTTTAATTCAAATGTCATTTAGCTTTCAATATGAGATTTGGTAAATCTTTAAAGGATTTTTTTGTGAGAAAAAATAAACTAAACTACAGATTTCCAGATGTAGAAGAAAGATTAAAGATCAAACAGTCCAAGAACAGAAATCCTCTCTGTAAATACTTATCTAAAACAGAAATCCTCCCTGTAAAATCCTAAACCAGTGGTTAAGCAACTTCATTTTGATTACCTCAGTGACAAAGAATTCATCATCTCTTAAGGCAGTCTATTCCATTTTCAGAAAGCTCCAAAAAAGTATTTCATAATAGAGACAGGTATTATGGAGGCCTGGCTGGCATCAGAAAGATTTGAGTTCAAATACAGTTTCAGATACTGTGTGACCCCGTATAAGTCCTTTAACCTTGTTTGCCTCAATTTCCTCATCTCTAAAATGAGCTGAAGGAAAAAAATGGCAAATTACTCTAATATCTTTGCCAAAAAAACCCTCAAACCCAAGTGGTGTCTGAAAAAAAATCAAACAGGACTGAAAGAACTAAACAACATCCTATCACCCAGATGGACATAACCCATAAACTACATTAGCAGTAGTCATGTAATTTTAAAAGATACAGAGCAAGGCCTCCATAGTATGCTAGATAGATTCTTTTTGAATAGGTTTTAGAAGAGAAGGTACAAATGTCACAGAAGTTAAATAAGTATGGATTGAGGACCAGAGTTCGAATCTGATCTCAGACACTTAACACTTCCCTGGGCAATTCACTTAAACCCAGCCTCAAAAGAAAAAAAAAAGAAAAAGAGAAAAAAAATAAGTATGGATATATCCCAATCTGTATCTCTGGGGTTAGTACCTCAGTTGAAGACTTCAAAAACATACTGAAGTTAATACTAATATTTCATTTCATTTGGGGATAGAAGGGAAAAAAGTACGGCAGTTGACAGCAATTTATAACTGGCCAATCTAAGAGAAGACGAGTGATATACTGGGAAAATCCTGGGAGTCTGAGGACCTTAGTTTCAATCTTTGCTCACCTACTAATATAATCTACATACCTTGAACAAATCACAACCTCTCTTGGCTTCGCTTCCCACTTTTTTCCTTGATTTGGTAAATGTATTCCTCCTTATTTATTACTCTTGCATAATAATTGCACTGCTATTTAGGAGAATGATTAAAATGAGACTATTTTGTGAGTAAAATTAATCTTATTTGGAAAAGTTTTTGAGGTTTGGTTATACTGTGGAATAAATTAGTAAAACTGAATGGAGAATTGCTGCTCCATGGAAAGAAGCAGAGGTCTCTAGGCAAATGATCACTTCCTGTTTTCAGGTCTTGATTCTTTCATTCATTTATTTTTTACTGCTCAGGGAAAATTATTGTAAACAGGAGGTTGTTTTTTTTTTTTGTTTGTTTGTTTTTAACATTTTATGCTATAAAACTAATAAATCATGATCTAATCATCACTCCTTATGAGAATAACTAGCTTTAATATTTAACATGTATATTGATGATGCCTGGAATGAATGAGACATACACTTTATAAACAGAATTCTTGAACTTTTCCAGAATAATATAACACACGGGGAAAAAAATGTTTCACTTTTTACAATTTTTAAATGCTCTAAAGTGTTCTGAATTTGGGGGGGGGGAAAGGGTCGGTCAGCCCTACCCATCAGCAAAGAAGAGATATTCAACAGATACTTGAGAACATTAGGAAGAAATAAAGGAGTAAAAGAAGGAAGCAAAGAAAGACAAGGAAGATCAAAAATGTTGTTTTGTTTTGAAATCCACACAGACTAAGGAAGAACAAAGCAGCATCTCCTTTGTGTAGATATAGACTAGAGATTATACAGAGAGAGGAGGTAAAGACAAGTGCTTATTGAGGTATTGAACAAAAGAATGAGAGTCTAAGACAGAAAATAATATTGCATCTAGAAAGGGAGAAAGAACTCTATTCTCACAGTTAAAATTGTTAGAGGTCACCACAGTAATTTGACTATAGGTTTTCCAAAAGAGACTCCAATAAGCGAAAGAGGGAGAAGCTCTGAAGCAGTGATGAAGGGTTGTTAGTCTGATTGAGTTTTCTAATCAGAAATCTAGCAGAGTGACTGGACACTCACATTCTCCAGAACTGTAGTTAAGAGTACTCCAGGTTTTTTCCTTCCTGGGAAAATGGGTGCAACAAGTCAGCTACCTGCCTGTGCAGACAAAAAGAAAAAAAAATCCATTAAGACAATGGAACTGAATATTTGACTTTGAATTCCTTGAAAAGATCAAGAGTATATAATTATGCTCAAGAGCCCTACGGACATATTGTTTTCAGAGAAGCATCTTCTTTTGTACTCTTAATTGGTAGACAGATGGAGTGCATTATTCCTATGTCAAGTTAAGAAAATGGTGAAGCTCCATTGATGCCATTTCTTCTGAGATCTGGAGACTACCAATGCTTTTCCCCCTCATTTATTCTAAAGTTCTGGTAATTACAAGAGTATTCAGAAGAAAGTATTATAGATTCATAGTTATTTGGGAATTATTTAGTCATATCATCTTTCACAAGTGGTCCCCATTCTCTGCTTACAGACCCACTTATCATTAGGACTAAATATATATATATATGTATATATATACATATATATACACACATACACATATACGTATATATACATATTTTAATTTAGCCCCTTTTGCTTTAAGATAAGTCTAATTGTTGGTCTTTATATTAAGATAGAATCTGCTCCTCTTCTCCTTCAATTTACTGTAATTGTTCTGCCCTCTAAGGCTAAGCAAAACAAACCTAATTCCTATTCCATATAACAGTTTTTAAGTATTTGAAAACAGCTGTCACGTCCCCACTCAGTCTTCTTTCTTTCTGTTACCCAGGTCCTTCAACTTATTTTTACATAGCACCAACCTGTTCTCTCTCCTTAGGACATAGTATACTTTGTAAGCACCCTTCTTAAAATATGGTGTCTAAGATTCCACGTGAGACACTTATAAGTAAGGGTTCTTAACCTAATATATGCAAATTAAATTTTTTTTTGATAACTATATTTCAACATAATGGACTTCATTTGTAGTCCTATGTGTGTTATTTTGTACATTTAAAAATTTTATTTTGCCTCATAGAGTCCCTTTATATCCTTAAGCTGTATAAGTAAGGCACCTTTTGTGATCACCCCTCTCCTCACAACAGTTAGTAACTTCCTCTCCAAACTACCTTAAATTTAATTATTTTGTATTTATTCACTTTGTATTTCATTTTCTCTCTTCCCCAGCTCCTCCTTCAGCCTAGACCCATTAGAATGTAAACTTTTTGAGAGCAGAGATTTTTTTCATTCTATGTATTTATATCTCTAGCACATGGCCTGACAAATAGTAAATACTTAATAAATCATTCATGATTAATAATCATTAATTGATTAATAATAATTAGTAATAATAAAAAAAATTCATCCCTTCTTCCTTCCTAGGCATCCTTCTTGTGTCCAGAATGGAAGAAGAACTATTTCACAGGTCCAATCCAATTACTAATAATGTGGAAGTTTTGATGTACTCTATCTTACTACAGGCAGCCTGGTTGTTCTTTCTACTCTTAAGGACTCATCAATCATATTGGTGTCAAGGCTTAATGAGAACACCTTATGGCTTTGACACATTTTTTTGTTTGGAATTCCTCAACCCAAGGAAATTTCATCAGTTTTGAGCCAGCAGCTCAGACATGTACCACCATTGGTCAATCCTGGCTCTTTCTTCTACTTATATCTCTGCATATTTCGTCCCAACCAATGTATGATTGGGGGTGGAGTCAAGATGACAGAGAGTAGACAGATCTTTGAGCTCTTCCTGACTTCCTCAGATAAAACCAGATCAAGCTTCTGAATGGGTTTTGGAGAAACAGAACTCACAAATATTTGGAGTGTAACACATTTTCAGCAGAATATATTTTGGAAGAACTTCAGGAAAGTTCTGTCTCAACTGAGCAAGGAAACAGGGTGGAAAGGCCTCCAAATGCCAGGAGAAACTACTTGGAGGCTCTTAGCCAAAATATAGCAGCATTGGCTACTCTGTCCTGGTTCAGAAGTTAGCGGATCAGGAGACTATGTATGAGACCCTCAATGCAACTACAAAAGGCAAATTGTGAGTCCCTGAACCCCAGCATAATGTAGGACTTGGCTATGCCCATCCAGCATGAAGGAAGCCAGAAGCACTGGTCCCAGGTCAGCAAAGCCACTGTCATCTGTAGAGGAAGCTTAGGACAATCTATCCTTGCCCTAAGAACAGACCTCAACCTTAAAAATGAGCAAAAAAGCAAAAAAGCGCTCTGCCCATAGATAGATAGTTATTATGGAGACAGGGAAGAACAGATCTCAAGCCCTGGGGACATCAAAGGTAAAAAGTCTCCAGATGAAGCCTCAAAAGAGTGATATGAGTTGTTCTCCAATTTAAAAGGCTCTCTTAGAAGAATTCAAAAAGGACATTAAAAGAGAGAAGAAGAATTGGGAAAGGAAATGAGAGCTTTGCAAAAGAGTTTGGAAAAGGAAACACAGAAATTATATGAAGGAAACTCCTTAAAAATAGATATGGGGAAATGAAAAAAGAAAACAACTCTTTGAAAAACAGAACTGGTGAAATGAAAAAAAAAAAACAATAAATAAAACAATTTAAAAGTTCAATTGGTCAAATGCAATAAGTGCTAAAAAAGCTAACTGAAGAAAATAATACAATAAAAATTAGAATTAAACAAACAGAAGTGAATGACTCAATGAGATATAAACTATCAGTCAAACAAAACAAAAAATATGAAGAAATAGAAGAAAACGTAAAATACCCTATCAGAAAAACAAGTGACCGGGAAAATGGATTCAGTAGAGACAATCTAAGAATTATTAAACTATCTAAAAACCATAATGAAAAAAAGAGGGTAGATAACATTTTTAAAGAAATCACCAGAAATGTCCTGATGTCCTAGAACCAGAGGGTAAAACAGTCATTGAAAGAATCTACTGATTATCTCCTGAAAGAGACCCCAAAAAGGAAACTCCAAGCAATATCATAGTTAAATTTCAGAATTATCAGATCAAGGAGAAAATATAAGAAGCATTCAGAAAGAAACAAGTCAAATATCGAGGAATCACAATCAAGATTACCTAGGACTTAGCAGCTTCCACTTTAAAAGATTGAAGGGCTTGGAATATATTCCAGAGAGCAAAGGAGCTTGAACTACAGCTAAGAATCAACTATCCAGCAAAATTAAGCACTACCTTTCAGCGAAAAGATGGACATTCAATGAAATAGGTAAATTTCATTTAATTTTGATGAAAAGACTAGAGCTGAAGAGAAAATTTGATCTTTAAATGAAGAACTCAAGAGAAGAATAAAAAGGTTAAAAGGGAAGGAAAAAAACCTGTTTTTAATGGTTAAAAATTTACATCCCTATATGAGAAGATGATATGTTTAATTCTTGAGAACTGTATCTGTTAGGGGTAAAATTAGAGGGTGTAGGTATAATTTGACTTTATTCTGTTGATTTAAAAAAGAAACTGGGGTGGAAGTGGGATTGTCCTGGAAGAAGAGGAAAGGGGAAATAAATTGGGATAAATTACATTACATGAAAAGGCAAAAAAGACCTATTACAATTGAGATAAAGAAAGAAGGAGAAATGAGCATTGTGTGAACCTTAATCTCATTGGATTTGGTTCAAAGAGAGAATATCAGACATATTTAGTTGGATAGACAAACTTGTCTCATCCTAAAGGGAAATTAGAGGGGAAAGGGGAAAGGAAAGGGGGAGGCTAATAGAAGATGAACAGAAGTAGAAGGAGGAAGAAATAAGAAAGGAAGAGAGACTAAAAAAGGGGAGGACTGTTTGAGGGAGATGAAAGGGTGAAAGGAAAAAGAAAAGTATAACTTGGGGAAAATAAAGTGCTAGTAAATACTTTTAAGTGTGAATGTAAATAGGATGAATTGTCCCATAAAATGGAAGTAGATTGTAGAATTCTATCAATTATGCTTTACATGACGTTAAAAAAAAAAAAAGGCAGGAGAAGTGATCCTGATCTCAGATCAGGCAAAAGCAAAAATAGATCTAAATAAAAAAGACAAGGAAGGAAACTATATTTTGCTAAAGGATACTATATACAATGAAGTAATAGTGATATTAAACATATATGTAGTATAGCATCTATCTTCCTAGAGGAGAACTTAAGAGAGCTGCAAGAAGAGACAGCAAAACTATACTAGTAGGGGACCTCAACCTTGATCTATCAAAATTAGATAAATCAAACCACAAAATAAATAAGAAAGAAGGTAAAGAGATAAATAAAATTTTAGAAAAGATATGACAAACCTTTGGAGAAAATTTAATGGAGACAGAAAAGAATAGACTTTTTTCTTGGCAGTACAAAAATTGACTATGTATTAGGGCATAAAAACCTCAAAATCAAATGCAAAAAAGGTAGAAATAGTAAATGCATCCTTTTCTTTTTCTTTTTTTTTGTCTTTTTAAAAAATTAGTTTATTTAATTAATTTTTATAAAAATTTTATATTTTTCAGCATTGACAATTGCAAGACCTTTTGTTTCAACTTTTCCCCTCCTTCCTCCCACCCCTTCCCCCAGATGGCAGATTGACCAATACATGTTAAATATGTTAAAGTATAAGTTAAATACAATATATGTATACATGTCCAAACAGTTATTTTGCTGTACAAAAAGAATTGAACTTGAAACAGTGTACCATTCATTAGCCTGTGAAGGAAATAAAAAATGTAGGCAAACAAAAATAGAGGGATTGGGAATTCTATGTAGTGGTTCATAGTCAACTCCCAGAGTTCTTTCTAAATGCATGTTTTTTAGATCATGATACAACAAAAAGTACATGTAATAAAGGATCAGGGAAAAATAGACCAAAATAATCAAAATTTTAAAAAATAGACTAAATAATCTAATCCTAAAGAATGTGAGTGAAACAACAAATCATAGACACAATTGATAATTTCATGCAAGAGAATGACAATTATGAGACAACCAAAATTTGTGGGATGTAGCCAAAAAAGTCCTTTGGGGAAATCTCTAGATGCTTACTTGCATAAAATACAGAAAGAAAAGATCAATGAATTGGACATGCAACTTAAAAAACTAGAAAATGAAAAAATTTAAACTTCCCAATTAAATACCAAATTAGAAATTCTGAAAATAAAAGGGGATATTAATAAAATTAAAAGTAAGAAAACTAAGAATTGGTTTCATGAAAAAAACAACAAAATAGATAAACCTTTAGTTAATTTAATTAGAAAAAGGAAAGAAGAAAATCAAATTGCTAGTATCAAAAATGAAAAGGGTGATCTTTCCACCAATGAAGAGGAAATTAAAGCAATAATTAGGAATTATTTTGCCCAACTGTATGCTAATAAATCAGATAATCTAAATGAAATATATATACACATATAGATAGGTAAATAGATATAGATTACCTAGATTAACAGCAGAGGAAATAACTTATTTAAATAGTCCCATTTTAGAAAAATAAATTGAATAAGCTATTATAAATCAACTCCCTAAGAAAAAATCTCCAGGGCCAAATGGATTTACAAGTGAATTCTACCAAACGTTTAAAGAACAATTAATTCATATATAATTCCTAATTCCAAACTATTTAGAAAAATAGGGAAAGAAGCAGACCTACTAAATTTCTTTTATGACAAAGATATGGTACTGATACCTAAATCAGGTAGGGTCAAAACAGAGAAAGAAAATTATAGACCAAATTTCCTAATTAATATTGATGCAAAAATCTTAAATAAAATATTAGCAAAGAGATTACAGCAAGTTATTACTAAGATAATATATCATGACCAAGTAGGATTTATGCCAGAAATGCAGGGCTTGTTCATTTTAGAAAAACTATTAGCATAAGTGACTATATCAATAACAGGACTAATTAACAAAATAAATCCACATAAATCATCAGCGCTTCTGTTACCAACAAAGTCCAGCATCAAGTGATACACCCAAATAACCTATGATTCCACCAAAATAGCCTATGATTGATATTTTAAGAATGATCTATAATTTAAGTGACAATTATGTTTCATTTAAGATTACATTTACTTTTTTCTTATTTAATTTTTCTCATTATATGCTGGATATTTAAAAAATATAAACCTAGAAAAATTATTTTAGTCCTGTTTTTATTTTTAATGTTTGAAGGAGAAATCCATACTCCCATTTCAGTCAAATGTATTCTCTCATGAAATATTACTTAAATAGAAAAAAAGAAAATAAAAGGGGACCTTTCTTTAACTAGTTTTGTCAAGAAGACTTTAAGACCATAGACTCCAGAATCTTAACAGAATGCACAACTGAAATAATCATTCTTGTTTCTTTTGCAATGATTTGGGATTCAAAAAGATCTAACCTTATTTATAAAGGGTCAATGAAGAATATGCTCTTCAGGCAGGTGTCTAATTGAATCTGGTTGACCTAGAAAGCTGAATGATATAATTTACTATAATAAGATCTTAAAAGGTCATAGATCATACAACAATGACTTGCTATCCAGTTACCCTTTTCTATAAGGCAATTTGTTTTTCAAGTCTAGTTGGTTAACTACTTACCTAGTACATTACCCTCTCCAAATGACCACTGCTTATTATCTCTGAGGAACCTACTCAACTTAACCTGCAGTTCTTTTAGTACTGAGGCTAGTGTAACTTAGTAAACCAAATCACATCTTCCTCTTTATGCCTCAGGAATTGTCTATGAAGAAAAAATGTCAGTTTAATGTCCTCTGTTGGAGTTTGTGGGTTCTTCCCAAGCACTTCAAGGGAAAGAAAGATCTATTTTAAAAAATATAACAACCAAAAAATATCTCCTCCTCCACTAGAGATGCCTTTAGACCCTTTACAACATAAATCAGTGATATTGTGATATTATTATTTTTTTAAATGTTAAAATGCTATTTTCCTATTAGGTCATGTTGAATAAAATCTAGGGCAGATGCCATATACAAGGGATAATAATAATAATAGCTAATATTTATACAGCAATTATAGGTGCTCATTTACAATTAGCTAAGCACTTTACAATCATCTCATTTGATCCTCACAACAACCCTAGATATGATTATCACCCTTATTTTTTAGATGAGGAAACTGAGGCAAACAGCAATTAAGCGACTTGTCTAGGATCAGACAGCTAGCCAATGTTTGAGGTGAAGTTTGAATTAGTCATCCTGACTTCAGACCTGACTGTCCAGCATGACATGAGAGCAGATAGCACTATTTAAATGCAAGGGTAAAAATCAAAATCTCCTAGAATAAGCGAGATAGACAGAAGGCAGATATAATTCATAATACCAAGATTCCTTAAGGAGGAATGCAGAGATTATTCTTGGCCCAGCAAGATGATGAGACCTGAGTCTCTCTCCTCTATGGAAGTCATTGAACCTCAGTTTTTCAACAGTAAAATTAAGGGATTGTTCTGGACTGAGTTTTAGGGTCTCTTTCAGCTCTCAATCTCTGGTTTTATGATTTGATGACTTCTTAGATGTTCCGTATGTCCCAACTTATGTACTCCATCAGTCATACCTTGTCTCTAATTTTCAAACCAAAGGCTCAATCCTGGTCCTTACAGAATGTGAAATCCTTAACTCATGCCCTTTATAATTTGACTTTCTAGACCTGCAATCAGTCTTTCCAATGTGCTAGAATCCTAATTAAGTAATATAACTCTATTACCATCTATTTCCCAATAATACCTAGGCTTCATTTTGTATTATTTGTAAACTGGATGAATGAGATTGAGGAGGGATTCTCATAAGTCCAGTTTCTCAGATACTTGAGTCTCTCTGATCTAATTATTCTAGTAAAAGGGACCAGCAAATTATGTTAATCCATGGATTTTAAAAAGTATTTTTTGAGCTCAACAATGTGCTAAATATTGTAAGGACTACAGGAGAAATATAAGATATTAGTTAGCTTCCAAAGAAAGAGAATAAATTTCAATACAGGTTGACAGCTAAGTTTAGAAGTATGAGTTCATAGACTCTCTTCCTAACTGTGCGGTCCAGTTATTTTACACCAAACACTCAGAATGCAATAAAAAACAAATTATCTTCAGCTGAAGACAAGACTCATTGCAAAAGCACATTCAGCAGATGAACATATTTTAATGAGAGCAGGAACTCTGAGTGATGCTGATCTGCCAGATAGTCAGGAGGCAAGAAAAAGAGATGGAAGTGGACAAGGGATGAATTTTGCCAGGTCCCAGTGGTGATAACAGATAGATAGATAACTACAAATTCTGTCTGAGAGTAGCTTACTGCTTCAGAGGAAGACACATAAGGCTTCAACTGCTCATGATCATGTTCAGATTTGAGTAGTAGTACCATTTTTTCTGTGAGGCTCAAAATTTTCCTGAGCAAATTCCCAGGCTTATCGTGTCCCCTAAGGCTTCCACTTTTCATCATCTTTTGAAAGATTACATTTTCCAAAAGCCACCACACTGCTTGTAAATAACTACATTTAGTTGGGATGCTAAAGCCAACACACTAAAACAATTAGCAATAAAAAACAGCAATAACAGCCATATAATAAAACAACAAACTTTATTATTATTATTATTGTATGCCAAGCATTGTGATAGGTACCATAAATGAAATATCCTCAAAAAGCTTACATTCTATTGGAGGAAAACCATATTTATACATAAAAATCTACAAAACACATACAAAATAAACACACGATAACAACATAATTGGAGTAACAGCTGCTGGGGCAATTAGAAAGTCCTCACATAGGAGATGTCATTTGAGCTGAACTTTGAAAGAGCTAGGATTGAGGTAGAGGTGAGGAGGAAACAAAATTCAAGGCATGAGGCAAAGACACACAAGTTATGGTACAAAACATAACAGTCTGCCAAAAGAGAGTGGTCCCTGGAAAGAGGTGGAGTGGAAAGGAGTAATAACAGAAAATCTGAAGGCTTCCTGGAGGAGATTGACTTTGAGCATTTAAAAAGTAAATGTGTTATTAAAAATTTAATCTTGAATATCAAAATAATCAAGTGAACTTGATAGATTACTATTGGCATTTGTTAGTTATTTTTAATGCCTCTAAGTGCAGGATGAATAGTATTTGGCTAGGGATGGGATAGGAGGAAGATTGGATGGGGAAATAATCCAGACTGGGGAACAGCATGAGCAAAAACACAAAGGCAGCAATTAGGTTGGTGTGTGCATATATGTGGGTGGACCTGATGATTTCAGATGGTCAGGTGGTAGACAGATGTCACCAGGGGAACATTTGTTCTACTCTCTGATGGCCAAAGTTGACACAGTCTGAACATACCACATTCCATCCTTTTCTTTAGACCCTTTCCAATTTGACCTTAGGTCTCTTGGTATGAATTTTATGTCAAAGACCCATTTTCCTGTCTTCTCTAGTTTAAGAGAAATGGCTAATAAGCTATGACAGGGCCATTTTTCCCCCTAGTGCAGCTTGCATTCTTGGCTACACTTCAAATGATTCATTCTAAAAGGCCACTCAACTCATATTAACCATAGTTAGCTCAGTTAAATGCGGCAATGAGAGAATAGGAAAATGAGAAAAAAAAGTAGAATAAATATTATCTTAGGGTACTTGTATATGTTCTTATAAATTCCATATATCACAGGTTATATTATGAAAAATCAATGAAACAAAAAGGGTTATATTTCTATAACAAATAATATTGATAAGAAAATCTTTTAGCAAAAGTGAAATAAAGGTATACAAGAGATTAGAATGAAAAAAGAAAAGAAAAATGATAATTATGTTCTTTTTTTTTTTTAACTGTTTGAACACAATGGTAATAAGTTTTGTTTCCTTTGCATGAGGGAAACTAGCTTTGGCATTATATCAATGTATTATTATGCAAAATATTCTTTACTTTAACTGATAATTAGTGTCTATAAGAACTGCAATTCTTACTACTTTGTAATTTGGCTTCAGAGAGTTCAAAATTTGGCTCAAACTGAACACTATATTTCTTCATGTGCCTACAGCAGTAGGGTCTGTCTTCTGCTGCTGTCATATGGCCTTAGGTTCTACTTCAGGGCTTAGTTCTGCAGTATTTTTTCCCTTGCTTGTACTTCATTTCACTGCCTGTTTTTTTTCATATTCCCCCTCACCCTCTCTCTTTAACTCTTTAATTGCTCAAATAATGAGAAAAGTCTCTGGTGTCTTTAAGGGGCAGGTAGGTGATCCAGTGAATACAGCATTGGGTCTGGAAACCTTAAAATCTGACTTCAAATCCAAAATAAGGCACTTATTAGTAGTATAATCCTGGGAAAGTCACTTAATTCCTATTTGTTTCAGTTCCTCATATGTAGATGGGGACACAGTCAAGAAGGAAATGCCAAATGATTTCAGTATCTTTGCCAAGAAAACCCCATGGATTCACAAAGAGCCACATACTACTGAAGAACAAGAAATTATGTCTATTTGTTGGACTGAGGATAGGAAATACTTTGTTTTTATCTTTGTAATCCCAAAGTCTACAATGGTGATTTGTATGTGATAGGTTATGCATATCTGCTGAACTGAATTTGCTCTATCAAGAAAATAAAACAGATGACTGAATCTAAAATCAGAGGGTCTCAGATCAAATCTTGCTCAGACATAAATCCTATAGGACTTTGTGCAAATCCTACTTAGGTTAAGTGACTTGCCCAGGGTCACACAACTGGTAAGGTCTAAGGTCACATTTGAATTGGGATCTTCCTGACTCCAGGATCAGTAGTCTATCCATTATACCATATAACTGCTCCAACTCCCTAAATCCACTTGAACTTAGTTTAATCATCTGTAAAATGAGGGTTTTGACTCTAAAGTTCCCTTCTAGTTCTAAATCCACAAGCCTAAAATAAATAAAATTATTGGAATGGGGAAAAGGTAACAATTATTGTCAAGGACAACAAAGATATATTAAAATGGAATAATCTTAAAATTCAGCATTTTAAAACAGAAAAGGAACAAAAATATATATATTTATAATATTTATACTTAATTTGACCTTTAGTTGCCAAAGCTTATTTAGTACAAATAAAAAATACAATGAACCACAGACCAACATTAGTCTGAGAAGTTAACACTTCTTTTAATCTTCCTCTCTTAACAATGTTTCTGATGCTTGCTACCTTATGTATGTACCAGGAAAGCAAAATATAAGGTGTTTTTGAAAAAATAATAATTTACTTGAGAATATCAGGAGAGACTGCATAGCATAGTGTATAGACAGCTGGTCATAAAGTCAGTACCCAAGTTCAAGTCACAAGACAACTGTGTAAACTGAGCATGTAACTGAAGCTCTCAATCCATCCCTCTCCCTTTCCCTAACCATAAAGAATGTATGTGGTACATAATTAATATGGAAATATGTTATGCATGATTGTATGTATACTCTATATCAAAGTATTTAACAAGTTATCTTTCCATAGATTACAATAGATGATTTTCAGTCCTTAGTGAAATTCAACCATATATTGATAGTTTTAAATGTAATTATTACTCTAAAAGTCCAAATGTTAAAGTAGACCTTAAAACAAAAATGAAAGGCAACATAATTATACCTACAGAATATTAATACTGTGCTACCTCTGATAGGATTTTAAGTACAACTAAGAAGAAAAAAAAATCCTCTGAAAAATGTCTGGAATTCCACCATTGGCCAATTAAAAATATTGGGGTTTTTTTTCTACATAGCTTAATTTTCTAAATTATCCCTCCTCTTAATCACTTCCCATCCCATATAATAAATTTAGGTATAGAAAGGGATGGTTTCATGAATAACTGAAATTCACAAGTAATATTCAAACCTCTTAACCATTAAGTTTAACTTTTTTCCCCTCAGCAAACCTTTTATGAAACCTATTTACAAGTGATACAAATTTAAATGATTTTAATTCTTTCTCTTCTTTCTGTACTTCCATCACCCTCTGGTGGCAGTCTCTACAAGCCATGTAATTGCCTGAGAATAGTTTAAAAAAAAAAAAAAAAGGAAACTCGTCCTGGATAATCCACAAACTAGAAAACAGGGTTCTTAATTAATGGAAAAACCAAATCTTCTTAAAGGCTAGATTTGTTCACACTTTACCATATCATGCTTATCAGTAAACACAGAGTTCCTTTGGGACTAAAGGCTAAGAATATAGTTTAATGGGTGAGAGAGACCCTGGATTTACCTTTCCTCTAACCTATTCATCTACATGAGAGAGTGGAAATGTTTTGGAGTTGAAATTTGGACATTTTAAAACTCTGTCACTTTTTAATAATTAGTGTGTCAGTAGCTCTATATAGATGATAATGATAATCATTAGGCATTAGGAATGCTCACTTTAAGTAAGGGTGAAGTTGGACAGAAGCAAGCCCTGAATTAGGAAAGATAGTCCCAAGGAAAAAAAAAATAAGCCTGAGATTAATAAGTATTTGGGAGGGCCCTTCTTTGTGACATGGTGCAAAGAATATCCTACTGAAAATGGGCTTTTTCTAACCAAGACTGTGAAAGGGAAGCAGTATGCCTTTCTTTAAAGAAAAAAGCTGATATAGTTCCCCCCCCCTTATAATTAGATTTTTTGTTGTTAGTATGGAGAAGAAAGGAAGGGCTATTATTTTTTTTTGAAAGAATGGTTAAAAATGCCTCAGGACTTGAAAGAGAATAGCAGAGTCCACACTTTTCATGAGGAGATAGCAACTACAGTCAATTAATTCAGGTGAAGCCAGGAGTTGGGGGGCAGAGGGAAACTTTGTAGCTATTTACTCAGTGGGACTGTATCTGAGAAAATTTGGCAGAAATTATATGTCCAGCAGAGATTATGTTCTCAGAGGAGCAGCATCAGACAGAGACTGAAAGCATAGCTGAGAAGAGAGTGGGAGAAGTGTGATATCATCTAAAACATCAGTGCTCCTAGTGTGGACAGGTGGTAGAGAGAGAAATTGTCCCTATATATGTATATGTTGGCCATATGTGTTCCCCTCTATCTGGTCACAGGACTATCCTGGTCACATGTTGTTACTTGAATGCATTTACATGTGTAACATGTTTTTCCTATAATGTGTGCCATAATGCAGGATGCCTTTGAATGTTGTTCATTCTTCCTACTATTAAAGTCTGATTCTGCAGGTGTGTTTAAAGTTTATGGGAAAATTTTTCTAACTATTTTTCTTACTATGCTATTTTATTATGTTTTTGTTTTAAACTAATTATGTCTTCTGGCAAACTATTAAAGATAAATCAAATGGAGCTTCTATTTTATAAGATGGGGAGGTACTACCCAGGTAATATATATGTGTGTGTTATTTAAAAACCATTTTCTTTTTAAAGAACTGCTAGATATTTGATAATTGCCGAACTATAATATGGGAAATATCAGAAATTAATAAAATAACAAGAATTAATTATATGCTTACTATTTGCTGGACAGTGTGGTAGGTATTGAAGACATAAAGACAAAAGTAAATTAGTTCCAGTCCTTAAGGGCATTACATTTTATTGGAGAGAGACATGTACAAATATGGGTATGCACAACTTATAGACAGAAAATAGAAACAAGGTGAAAAAGAGGAAAGCACTAACTCTTAAGAGTAATGAGGAGAATCAGTGGAGGGCTTAATTTAGAAGGTGGTACTTGAGCTGACTCTCAAAGGAAACTGGAAATTCTAAAAGGCAAAAGTGACCAGAAACTGTTTTAAGGGATTAAGGCCAGTGAAGAAGCAAAGAGATGAGATGGAGTGATGTGTAAGGAAGAACAGTAAGTAGAACTGTTTGGCTGTACCATTAGTAGATAAAAGGTGAGTACTGTGTAATAAGCCTTAAAAGGTAGAATGAAACCTGGTTTTAAGAGGATTTAAATGCCAAGCAGAGAAGTTTTTATTTGATGGCAAAGGGAGCAAATACAGTTTATTGAGAAGATACAACATGCTATTTAGGAAAACTTCTTTAGCAGTTATATGGAAAATGAATTGGAATAGACCTAAACTTGAGGCAAACACCAATTAGGAAGCTATTTCAAAAGTCCAAGTAAGAGGTAATGAGGCGGCTATGAAAGTAGAGAGAATTATGTGAGAGATATTGTTACCTTGTGGTTAAGAAGGGTCCGCAACTAACTAAAATATGGGGTGAGAGAGATAAAGGGGTAAGAAATAACTCCAAGGTTGCAAACTTAAATAATGGGTGACTTAGACACATATATGGAATTTTGAAAGAGGAGCGGGTTTTGAGAGAATGATAATGAGTGCTATTTTGAAAATGCTGAGTTTGAAATGCCTATGGGATATCCAGTTTGAAATGTCATTAGTCAGCTGAAGACGTGGGTACAGAACTCAGGAGAGCAACTTAGGTGGGATATATAGACATGGGGAAATGACAAATAAATAAATTCATGTGAGCTGCTAAGTAACAATGTGTAGACAAAAATGGCTTAATGTACCTCATTTGGATAAATCTAGAAACAGAAACTTATATACTTATATACACTTTAATCAGCACAAAAGAAGACAGAAAAAATACTTTTCCTAAGTAGCATGGTTTGAATTTCAGAATAATCAATTTAGCATATCTGCAGATCATAGATTTTTTTAAAAATTATTTATTTATTATGAAAATTTATCTTCATATTTGGAATACCAGCTATTCTCATATACTTTATAACATCAGTCTAAATATTTAGAACATGATGCTTTTTCTGTAACATTGTTGAAAATGGAAACAAAGTATATGAAGCATCATGTTCTAAATATTTAGACTGATGTTATAAATAATATCATGTAGAAAATAATCACAAAGTTCTATAAAAGATGAAACATATCTTTGTGGAATTAAGACATGTGAACTATTCACGCAGGGAGGAAGAGAAGAAGCAAAAGGAAGAAAATGAGGATTTCCTTTGTAAGTAGATGGTTGCTCTAGAGAATGTTGAAATCTGCTCAATGTTGGGTTTATCCAAACCCAAGTTCTTTTTTTTGGAACCAAATCAAGATATTTATAATTTTTTTGATAGTATATATGCATGAGTAATTTTTAAAAACATTATCCCTTGTATTCATTTTTCTAAATTATCCCCTCCCTCCCTCTACTCCCTCCCCTTGATAACAGGCAATCCCATACATTTTACATGTGTTACAATATAACCTAGATACAATATATGTGTGTAAATACCATTTTCTTGTTGCACATTAAGTATTAGATTCCGAAGATATAAGTAACCTTGGTAGATATACAGTAGTGCTAACAATTTACATTCACTTCCCAATGTTCCTTCTCTGGGTGTAGTTGTTTCTGTCCATCAACTAGAAGTGAGTTGGATCTTCTTTATGTTGAAGATATCCACTTCCATCAGAATACATCTTCACACAACAATGAAGTGTACAGCAATCTTCTGGTTCTATTCATTTCACTCAGCATCAGTTGATGTAAGTCTCTCCAAGCCTCTCTGTATTCCTCCTGCTGGTCATTTCTTACAGAGCAATAATATTCCATAACCTTCATATACCATAATTTACCCAACCATTCTCCAATTGATGGACATCCATTCATCTTCCAGTTTCTAGCCACTATGCAAAGAGCTGCCACAAACATTTTGGCACATACAGGTCCCTTTCCCCTCTTTAGTATTTCTTTGGGATATAAGCCCAATAGCAGCAATGCTGGATCAAAGGGTATGCACAGTTTGATAACTTTTTGGGTATAGTTCCAAATTGCTCTCCAGAATGGCTGGATTCTTTCACAATTCCACCAACAATGCATCAGTGTCCCAGTTTTCCCACATCTCCTCCAACATTCATCATTATTTGTTCCTGTCATCTTAGCCAATCTGACAGGTGTGTAGTGGTATCTCAGAGTTGTCTTAATTTGCATTTCTCTAATCAGTAGTGATTTAGAACACTCTTTCATACGAGTGGATATAATTTCAATTTCATCATCCGAAAATTGTCTGTTCATATCCTTTGACCATTTATCAATTGGAGAATGGTTTGATTTCTTATAAATTAGGGTCAGTTCTCTATATATTTTGGAAATGAGACCTTTATCAGAACCTTTAACTTAATTTTCCCAATTTGTTACTTCCCTTCTAATCTTGTTTGCATTAGTATTGTTTGTACAGAAACTTTTTAGTTTGATGTAATCAAAATCTTCTATTTTGTGATCAATAATGATCTCTAATTCTCCTCTGGTCATAAATTCCTTCCTCCTCCACAGGTCTGAGAGGTAGACTACTCTCTGTTCCTCTAATCTATTTATGATCTCATTCTTTATGCCTAAATCTTGGACCCATTTTGATCTTATCTTGGTATATGGTGTTAAGTGTGGATCCATATCTAATTTCTGCCATACTAATTTCCAGTTTTCCCAACAGTTTTTTCCAAATAATGAATTTTTATCCCTAATGTTGGTATCTTTGGGTTTGTCAAAGACTAGATTGCTATAGATGTACCCTTTTTTGTCCTTTGTATCTAATCTGTTCCATTGATCGACCGGTCTATTTCTTAGCCAATACCAAATGATTTTGGTGACTGCTGCTATATAATATAGCTTTAGATCAGGTACACCTAGACCACCTTCATCTGACTTTTTTTTTCATTAATTCCCTTGCAATTCTCGACCTTTTATTCTTCCATATGAATTTTGTTGTTATTTTTTCTAGGTCATTAAAATAGTTTCTTGGGAGTCTGATTGGTATAGCACTAAATAAATAGATTAGTTTGGGAAGTATTGTCATCGTTATTATATTCTCTCAGCCTATCCAAGAGCACTGAATGTCTTTCCAATTATTTAAATCTGACTTGATTTTTTGTGGCAAGTGTTTCATAATTTTTCTCATATAATTCCTGACTATTCTTTGGTAGATGGATTCCCAAATATTTTATACTCTCAACATTTGTTTGGAATGGAATTTCTCTTTGTATCTCTTGCTGTTGCATTTTGTTGGTGACATATAAAAATGCTGAGGATTTATGTGGATTTATTTTGTATCCTGAAACTTTGCTAAAATTCTGAATTATTTCTAATAGCTTTTTAGCAGAGTCTTTGGGGTTCTCTAAGTATACCATCATGTCATCTGCAAAGAGTGATAGTTTGATTTCCTCATTTCCTACTCTAATTCCTTGAATCTCTTTCTCAGCTCTTATTGCCGAGGCTAGAGTTTCTAGTACTATATTGAATAGTAATGGTGATAGTGGGCAACCTTGCCAAACCCAAGTTCTTGTAGTTCATATCATCCTGATTCATCAGGGCCAACTTGATCTTATTATGATAGTAAGCCCTGAAAATGGAAATATCTCATTATTCGATTTACATAACTGAAGGGCAAGAATATGCTTTACATTAGTAATCAAGATCTAAAGCAGCATGCAGACTGAAGTATATAGAACCAGAAGAACTATAAACACAATGTCCATGACATTATAAAAGCAAATTACACTTTTACACAACAAAAAAATTTAAACAACTATCTTGGAGGGATAGAAACAGAGAATGACAACAGGGTCCATTCCCTTTATCAGAGAGTATACTGCAGATGTAGAATGTTTTATAAGCTGTCAGATGTAGTCATTGAAATGTTGGTCTTGTTTAACTGTTTTCCTTTGTTAGAAGGGAAGGTTAGTACAAGGGTAGCAGTGAGGAAGGAGCTATATTCAGTAATGACTGTGATATGAAAGTAAAAGTCATCAATAAAACTCATATAATTAAAAAAAACCTTAAGCAATACAAGGAAAAATTATAAAGTCCCCAATCTTCATACTTCCAAGTTAAAGATGTCATTATGCAACAAAATTGCCAAGGGAGATTCTGACTGATTTCTCTTTCTATAGTTCCATCTCTTGTCTTACTAAGCCCAAACTGTCATCCTCACCATGAAGAAGAGACAATCTTTAGTAACCAGAGAGACTTGTCCCCCACATTACTAATACTCTTTGGCTAGACTCTTGGAGAAAAATACACTCTCTGTCTCTGATCAGAGAGCTTCTACTCCTCTCTATTTTTGATTTTTGAATGTTCTTTGAAAATTTCCCAAACATTGGGAAATTTCACCCTTACTTTTTTATCAGCTTGAAAAAGATATTTTCTTGAAAATTGAAACCATGACATTTTTGCTGATCTGATCTGTCATCGCTACCAAATAACACATCACATCAGGGAGTTCCTACCTACTCATAAATCTTCAGTCTGATGTAAAAGTACAACTTACTGCTGCTAACATAATTGTCTATTATGTGGTACTCTCTAATGACAAACAGTAAGTACTGTAAAGATCCAGAGCCTAAAAGGAAATATATGCAATGACAAGAAGTAAAATTATCTTGAAAGATTTGAACAAAGCTTTCAAATTCTGTGCATTTCACATTGGAACCTTTTAAATTCAGTGATGTTTTCCCCCAGTCTCAAGTTTTAGTGTTTTATATTATCCTTATTATTTATTGTTCTAAATTATCCTTCAAACACTTACCTAATATGCTACCATTACTTTTTAGGATCTTATTGGGGAAAAAATATAACTGTCAATCTGATATGGGTTAAGATTCCTTTCTAATTCTCAGCCCCCATGAATCCCAATGGAAGATATCTGGGTTTTCCCAGTTCCCACTGGATCTGAGCTAACTTGGGCTGTCCCAGCTCCCACTTTAATGATCTGCTCAAGTTTTCCCAACCCCCACCCCCAGCACTAACATTTCCTTATCTAAAAACCCATTGAATTCTATTCAATTCTTACCCTGGCCAAAACCAGCCAGGAGCCAACCTGGGACTACACTCACCTTCAAGATTACCAAAAGGCCCCATTATAAAAAGGGGAACCCCCTGGAGCCCACTTTTTGCAGGAGTCCCAAACATAGCATATACTGGTTATGCCAAGGGTTCCTGTCTGCCCAGTGCCAGCCCTGGCCCTGGAGTCTTTATACCTTTAACCTTACTTCCAAACCCCCAAATAAACCTCTTTTATTAATCTAGGTTTTCGGGTCTGTAAATTCCTTTACAGGGGACTCTTGCGCCACTACTAGACCTCATTTAACTCTGTATCCTTGCACTGAATCCAAAGGGGTTGCATGAGAGCTCTATTTGACTCCCTGTACCCGGAATCTGGCACTAGACCTCAATTAATCCTAATTTCATCTAGGTAACCACTTACCTAACTCTCATCAAATCTAGGTAAAAAAATTTTACATTTGTTAGAGATGATGGCTCTCTCAGTTAAAATATTTGATGTAGACTTATCTATCTTTTATTCATAAATAATCATTGTAGAGAATTGATCCAGAGAAATACAAAATTAATTACAAGTCAATCAGGCAATAAATATCTAGTAAGTACCTATTATGCATCAAGTACTCTTTTAAGCAGTGAAGATATAAAGAAAGACAAAATACAGCGCCTGTGCTCAAAAAAAAAATCACAACCTAATGGAGGAGACATCATGCAAACAAGTTACTTAATAGGAAATAATTAACAGAGAATTGAAAGGAATTGATAAAGGCTTCTTTTAGAGGGTTTTAGCTGGGACTTGAAGTCAGAGATGAAGAGAAAAAGCATTCCATGCATAAAGGAGAATGAGTGATAATTCCTGGAATCAGGAGATAGTGTCTTGTTCAAGGAAAAGCAATGAGACTAACATTACTAGATCAAAGAATAAGTGGATAGAAGAGACACAAAATTTAAGATATAAAAAGACTGAAAAGGTAGGGAGTATTAGATTATGAAGGGCTTTGAAGGCCAAACATTAGGATTTTATATTTGGTCCTGAAGGAGATAGGGAGTCACAGAAGTTTGCTGAGTAGGGAGTAACATGGTTGGACCTATACTTTAGGAAAATTTTAATGGCTGACTGGAGGATATACTGAAGTGAAGAGGGACTTCTGATAGTCTAACCAAGAGACTATTGCAATAATACAGGTGTGAAGTGATGAAGTCCTGTACTATAGTAATGACAATGTCACAAGAGAGAAAGGGGGATGTTAAGAGATGCTTCATAGGTAAAACAAAAAAGGCCTTAACAACAGATTGAATATGAGAGTTGAGAGAGAATGCAAAGTTGAGGATGATATCTAGGTTGAGAGCCTGGGTAACTGGGAGGATGGCCATCCCACCTTCAACAATAAATAGGGAAACCTGAAAAAGCAGTTTGAGAGGCAAGACTGGAAGCTTGTAAAGAGGTGAGTCCTGGATAAGTAAATTTTATAATCATCAGCAAGGAGATGAAAACTAAGTCTATAGGAGCAAGTGAGATCAATAAGTGCATAGTTCAGATTAAAAAGAAAAGAGGGCTCAGGACAGAGATTCAAAAAATTCCCATGATTAGCAGGCATGACCTGAATAAAAATCCAGCAAAGGAAGCTGAGAAGGAACAGTTAGATAGGTAGGAGGAGAACCAGAATATAGCAGAATTCTTAAACTTTTTCCACTCACAATCCCTTTTCACCCAAGGAACTTTTTTGTGACCTCCAGGTACATAGGTATATGAAATAAGCATAAAAATCAAACATTAACTGATAATAAATCACAATTTTGCTACTCTCTTATAAGACTCCATATGGGATTGCAACCCACAGTTTAAGAAGCTGGGGGATAGAGTACTATTGATTTTTTTTTTTAATTCATTGTGAACTTCAAGATAAAAAGAGAAAAAGGAACATTTCCATGTACACAGCACAATTTTAAAAGAGGATTCAATATGAAACCATGAATTTCTATTTCATACTGTTTACTTTTTTTGGAAAAATTATATAATAAACACTAGACATCATTTTCAAAACCACGTTGCTTTTCTGTGCTTCCCTTTATCTTTCTTTTGTTCTTTGCTGTACACTTTGTTTTTTTCTCTCCTTCCCTCCCCATTAGATCCAAGAAAAGGCTATTATTAGACATTTATGTATATATATAAATCATACTATGCTTACTTCTATTCATCAATTCCTTCTCTAAATATGGATAACATCTTTCTTCAAAGGCCTTTTGTAATTAAAGTATTTATAATATTAAAAATGATTTAGCCTTTCAAAGTTGTTTTTAGAACAGTATTGCTGTTACAATGTACAATGAATTGATCTCAGTTCTGCTCCTGTCATCCTTCATTATTTTATGCAAGTCTTTCCATGTTTTTCTAAAATCAGCCAGTCCATCATTTCTTATAGCACAGTGATATTTCATTAAATCACATATCACATGTTTAGCCACTCCCCAACTGAGACATCCCCTCAATTTCTAGTTGACACCACAAAGAATTGCTATAAATATTCCAGAACATATAAATTGTTTTCCTTTTTTTCCCAATCACCTTGGAAAATAGACCTAATAGTGGCATTTTGGGTCAAAGGGTATACACAGTTTTATAATTCTTTGGGCACACCTCAAGATTGTTTTCCAACTCCACCAACAGTGAATTAGTGTCCCAATTTTTCCATATCCTCAAGTATAGTTCCTTAAACTCAGAGAGAAAAGAATATCAAGGAGAAGAGTGTGATCAATAGTGTCAAAGGTTGTTGAGGAATGAGATAATTTTTATATAATGCTCTAAAGTTTTTCCAAGTACCAAACTGTCTTGCTTGTACAATAATAAACGGAAGTCAGAAATAGAAAAAGCTGAAACTATAATTCATAAAAAGAGGTCTCAGATGATGGTCACTGAGTCTTAGAATATACAATATTGGTGTATTAGACCACAACAACCCCATAGTTTAGATGCTTCTATGAGTTGACTATAATGCATTCTGAGTAAAATTTCTTTTACCCTGAAACAAAGGGCATTTTCATTACTGAATGCAGCCAAAGTTATACAATGTGTTAGGGTTTATTTTGCAACTTTTCTAAATAGCATAAGTCCAACTAAATTAGACAACAGAAATGTTTATTACCAATTCACATTTGCTTTTTATTGTATCAGCAGTGAAATTATAAATGAAATTAGAATATCTCATGAAGATGAAGCCAAGATCCATTTCATGAAGGCTGTGGGCTCTGGGAGGAAAAATAAGGTGCTGACAGGTTGAATTATATATATATATATATATATATATATATATATATATATATATATATATATATATATATTTTAGGAGTGTTCCAAGACAAACTAATATTAGGAATATAGGTGGATGTCAGAGACTATATCCCCTTAAGAATTCTGAAGGACTCCAAAATGAAACAGAGTTATCACTGATTAAAAGACAACTAGCCATTATAGTTACTGGGCAAGAGGACTAGTAAATCACAAATGGTGACCTTTACCCAAAGCAAAGATTCCAAAGGGGATCCCAGAGAATTACAGACTCTTTATTAGTCTTAATAATAAACCACTAGGCAAACTGGTAGAATCTATAATTAAGGATAAGTTCAGAACCCTTACACAGAAATAACCTGTCAGAGGAAAGGCATCATGGTTTCAGCAAGGGGTAAATTATGCAAGGCCAATTTATTGGAGTTCTTTGGGGGTGTAAACAGGCAAGCAGAAAAAAGGAACCTCATGCATATAATCTAATTATACTTTTTTTAGATGGTTGGCAAGATTCTACACAGTTTTTTAAAAATTGCTATAGGATTGGGGGAGAGTATTTTGTCATGGTTATCAAATTGGATTAGAGACAGGAAACAAAAGATAGAGATAAATGAGGATTTCTCTAGGTGAAAAAGAATAAAGATTGGTGTCATTCAAAGATTAGTGAGAGGATAAAGCTTATTTATTATATTATTTATCAATGATCTGGAAAAAGGAACACACAACAAAATCTAAATCTGGAGTTAATAAAATCTCTGGGGGTTAGCAAAGATAATGACAGAGGGACAAACTGTAGGGAGATCTTAGGAATCAGCGCAAAACAAAGAAAAGCTATGTAGAAGAGCTTGAATATAGGTATGCCAGGTAAGGCATTTAGATTACACAAATTTTCAACAACAGCTATATAAACTGAAGGCCTTTGAGTCATTGAGTCAAACACCAGGGAAAAAAAATCTAGGAGTCATTTTAGATAAGAGGGGCATTCTTCTATACTTTTTGATGTTATCATTCATTCTTTCCTTCTCTGCCATTATATGAAAGATCTCAAAACCCTTATTCTGAATAAAGCTAACTTCTCTCCAACTGTACCTACTTGTTTCTCCTCCAATTTGGGACAGAACAGGAATAAGTATTTATTAAGTTTGAGTCAGGCACTGCTCTAAGTTTATAAATACTATCTCATTTGGTCCTCAAAACAATTCTGGGATTTAAGTGCTATTGTTATTCCCATTTTATAGCTAAAGAAATTGCTATAAAATGTTGGTTAAGTTGGTTAAGTGACTTGCCTGAGCTAGTGAATGTCTGAGGCAAGATTTGAATTGACTCCAGGCCCAATTCTCTAACCAGCTCTGGTATCTTGCCCCATAGATCATCTCCTCCTTCTCTCTCATTTACTTTCAAATCTTTCCACTCTGTTCTCATGGGTTTCTGCCTATTTGTCTGACTGATCCTTCTTTTTGCTGGCCTCTTCATTCTTCTTCAGTCCTGAAACAAGGATGTTTCCTAAAATTCTATCTTTGACTCTCTTCTCCCTATCCTGTCTTTCTTGATTAGCTCATCCACTCCTCTGATTTCAATCATAATGGCTATGCAGGTGATTCTCCAAATTCTCTCCAAAAACTTCAGGTTATATTTCAAATGTCTGCTGAAAAGCTCTACTGGTATACCAAGATAGACTAGCATGTCCAAAGCAGAATTCCTCCCCAACCCTGGTTCTCTTCCTAACTTGTGTATTTGTTACTGGCCCCACCATCTTCCCATACACTGAGATTCATAACTTTGTAGTCACTCTTGAGCCTTCTTTCCTCTCTCCTCTCAGCTCATACATACCATCAGTTGCCAAGGTCCTATCATTTTTAATTGTATGAAATCCCCTGTACCCATCTTTTATACTGCTGCCTGAATAATCTTTTTAAGGCACCACTAAAATCATGTAATATTGCTATTCAAATAAAGAAAAGTAAAGTTTTTTTTCATGTGTCCATAAAAAGGATAACCTAATAAAATATAAATGGCAGATCATAGCATTCAAAGTCCTGTTCTCTATTTCTAACCTACTTTACCATTAACAACCTACATATATCCCTTCAGATATGTTCTATTCCCAATTCTCTTCTTGCACTTTTCTGCTTGGGCGCCTTGGCTCTCATTATTCTCCCATGGCCAGAATGAGCTCTTTCCCAATCTACTTTAGTTCCTTTCTTCTTTTAAGGCCTCAGTTAAGTCTCACTTTCTTCACAAAAGTTCCATTGATTTTCCCCATTCCCTTAAAATAAGTTCTCTTCAAATTCTGTTTTAACTTTTCTTTTGCACAAAATTCCCTCTTGTATTGTAGTTATTTTTATGCACATCATCTCTCTTCCTCGAGAGCAAAGAAAGAGTCTTAATTGTTATCATTTCTCTAGCATGTCATATATAGGGCCCCATGTTGGGCGCCAATTGTAGCGAGCTGTGGTCTCCAGAAGCTGCTGGATTGCTCTCTGGGAAGAGATCTGCTGTGTCTACTCAAATCTCTCAGACAGATTCTTCTTCCTGTAGAGAACCGTTGTATCCAGGCAGTTGCCATTAACTCTTGTCCAGAGAAGTGACTTCCCTTCCTGCAGAGAGCCCCGTCAAGCCTGATGTAATGCAGAGACTTCTCCTATCTCTGGAGTGGTGTCCTCTTTTATCCTCCCAGAGAATGGGCGTGGGATAATGCAAGGGCTTCTGAGAAGAAGTACTCCAACCAATGAGCTTGCTCCTCTTAGAATTCCTAAGGTGTAAATTCCCTTTAAAGGCCCAAGCCAAAGGTCTGAGCCAGAGAACTGTCAAGTCAACCTGAGTTCTCACCTTGTAATTGTCCAGACAACCTGAATTCTCACCTTGTCACTGTCCAGACAACCTAAGTTCTCACCTAGTAATCCTAACACTTTACATAGGGTGGAATTTTGATAATTGTTTGCTATTGAACTGAATTACTTTTTGAGTACACTGGATTAGTACATTGCTATATCAGAAATGAATAACAACATATTAACTACCATCTGGGTTATATAAAATTATGGAGCTTCTGCACCAGCATACAAGTATAACTGAACACAATACCTGATGAGGACAAGATCTTGGATGCACTCTCAAGCATCCAGAATGGCCCCAAACTTGGAAGTGGACAAAGAAAAAAAAATTTTTTTTATCAATATAGCAAAAATCTCTGAGCACCTGGGAATAATGAAAACAACTGAGAAAACTCCAAGGCCATACACAATGTGCTATGATTTGTGTTTTTGATCATAGGGAAAGTAATATTCTATTTGGCAATATCTATAAAAAATCAAACATTTTGTACTCTCTGACAAGAGCAATGACAGGAGACAGGAGAGACAAAAACAACCAAACAAACCAACAATTCCTTGGGCCTTGATATTGTAGATCAAATTTTAAATTTCAATTCTGGTCTTTTCCTTGTGAAACATTGAAATCCTCCCATTTCATTGAATGACCATATTTTCTCTTGATGCATTATACTTAGTTTCACTGGGTAGGTGATTTTTTCTTGTAATTTTAGCTCTTTTGTTTTCTGGAATATCATGTTCCATGATCTCTAATCCTTTAATGTTGCAACTGCTAAGTCCTATGTAATTCTGATTGTGGCTTCCTGATATTTATTTGAATTATTTCTTTCTGGTCACTTGTAGTATTTTTTTCCCTTGACCTGATAGTTGCATTAAGTTGGCTATAATGTTCCCTAGAGTTTTTATTTTAGGATCACTTTTTTATTTTTCTTTTCATTTATTTATTTACAAAACACATGCATGGGTAATTTTTCCAACATTAACTCTGGCAAAACCTTTTGTTCCAAATTTTCCCCATCTTCCCCCCACCCCACCAATAGCCAGTAGGTAGTCCAATACATGTTAAATATGTTGAAATACATGTTAAATCCAATACATGTATACATATTTATACAGTTATCTTGTTACTCAAGAAAAATCAGATCAAAAAGAAAGAAAAAGAAAAAAACTAAGAAAACAAAATGTAAGCAAATAACAACAGAGAGTGAGAATGTTATGTTGTGTTCCACACTCTGTTCCCACCATTCTCTCTCTGGGTGTAGATGGCTTTCTTCATTCTGAACAAATGGAACTGATTTGAATCCTCTCATTGTTGAATATAACCATGTAGGATTGCTTTTCTGAAGTGACTGATGGATTCTTTCAACACTTATTTTGCCCTCTGGTTCCAGGATGTCAGGGAAGTTTTCCTTGGAAGTTTCTTGAAAGATGCTATCTAGATAGTCCTGTTGATTATGGTTTTCAGGTAGCCCAGTGAATCTGACATTGTCTTTCCCGGATCTGTCTTCCACTTCCGTTGTTTTTCCCATGAAGAATTTTAGATTTTATTCTATTTTTTCATTCTTTTGAATTTGATTAATTCTCAGTCATTAGCTTCCATTTGCCCAATTCTAACTTTTAAGGAGTTGTTTTTCTCAGATTTTGTAATTCCTTTTCCATATGGCTAATTGTACTTTTTAAGTTGTTTTCTTCAGTGGATTTTTGTATCTTCTTTTGCATTTAGCCAATTCTGCTTTTTAAGCCGTTGTTTTCTTTTTTCCAAACTATTATGTCTTTTTTTCCATAATTCTCTTGTATCACTCATTTCTTTTTCCAACTTTCTATCTATCTTATGTGATTTAACCAGTTTTTTGACTTTATCCATGTGTTCTTTCTGAATGAGATGGCTTCCCATTTTTCTCTTTCTTTCTTTCTTTCTTTCTTTCTTTCTTTCTTTCTTTCTTTCTTTCTTTCTTTCTTTCTTTCTTTCTTTCTTTCTTTCTTTCTTTCTTTCTTTCTTTCTTTCTTTCTTTCTTTCTTTCTTTCTTTCTTTCTTTCTTTCTTTCTTTCTTTCTTTCTTTCTTTCTTTCTTTCTTTCTTTCTTTCTTTCTTTCTTTCTTTCTTTCTTTCTTTCTTTCTTTTTGCTGAGGCAATTGGGGTTAAGTGACTTGCCCAGGATCACATAGGTAGTTAGTGTTAAATGTCTGAGCTCATATTCAAACTCAAGACCTCCTGACTTCAGGGCTGGGACTCTATCCACTGTGCCACCTAATTGCCCCAATTTCCCATTTTTCTTTGGGGCTTTGCCCATAAGTGTTTTGTCATTGTTGCCCTCTTCTGAGTTTGTCTTGATCTTTCCATTCACCACAATAACTGTATATGATCATATTCTTTTTTGTTGTAATTTTTTGCTCATCTTTTAGGAGCTTTTTCCTGTCATTTAAATTTGAGCTCTGCTTCCAGACAGAAGGGGCACTGTCTTAGGGTTCTTGTGCCACAAGCTTCATTCAGGCCCTAGCTATTTACCTAGTGTTTTATCGATGCTGCTCTGAGGCCCATGGGAGACCCTCATATTTGGTGGTATGCTGAAGGAGTAAGGTGGGGAGGGGCTGCCACTGCTGTATAGAGAGGTCTGGCAGCTTACCTCATGCTGAGTTGGGGTCCTAGTGCTAGTGCCTGGTTGAGGCCAGTGGGGTGGATCTGTGTTTCCCTGGGGATACACTGAAACACATGGCAGGAAGCTACCTGTTTGCCTGTGATTGTACTGAAGCACGTAGCAGTTCTCAGAGCCAGAATCTTCACATTCTCCTGGTAATGCTAAGGTATGTGAGGGAACATGATGCTCCACCACAATAGGGCTCAGGATTTCCCACTGGGTTGCTGAGGTGGCTGCTGGCTTGCTTTCTGTCCTGAAATGCATTCCCCTTTTACATAAATAAGATAGACCTTTCCCTGTCAATCTTCCAAATTTCTTGGGCCAAAAGACTGTTTCATCCTTTCTTCTTGCAAGTTCCAATTTTTGTTTGTTTTGTTTTGAGGCAATATTTTGTGATTGCTTGGGGATGAATATGGGAGAATTATAGCAATTTACTGCTTAATCTGCCACATTGGCTTTCAGAAGTCCAAACTCTACATTTTAAAGAAAGGTAGCCTCTGCCTTGCGGTACTGTCAGTATAGTGAATTCAAGAGACAGACTCAAAAAGGTTATCTAGCTTCTGAAAGGGAAAATCAAAGTTGCAAAGGGGGTGGAGGAAGGGAACTTTTTAAAAATTCTGAACTTACCAAATACTCAAAACAAAGAAACAAACAAAAAAAAAACCCAATTCCACATAAACATTTTTGTATAAAAGATAAAAACAGAGTAAGAAAATTATATATGAAACTATGGATTTCAATTTCATACTACTTGCTTTTTTAAAGGATATAATAAATTCAACCTATCACTTGTTAAAAACATTTCCTTTTTACTTTTATTTGCATAGTCATATTTACTCTCATGCCATAAACTTTTGTTTCTTCAGTTTCTTCTAGGATATCTAAATTTTTTTGAGCAACCTCCTCTTCTGATTTAGGAATAATTTGTTCCTTTTCAATAAGTATCATCTCAATAAGGCAAAGAGAACTCGCATATGGGTTAATTTGACCATGAGCCCTGAAAGTATGCCATCACATTCTGGGAGCTTTGTTAACCTGGATGTGCTCAATAACAAGAGAATCCACATCCAAACCCTTCAGTTCTTCATTATTCTCTGCATTTTAAAGTGTATGCAGTAAGAACTCAGCACTCTTTATGGGCTACCAACTCTGTGTTCATCCCCATTGCTTAGCCTGAGCACACCTGCCAACTCCACCATTATGTTGGCAGAAGAGAACACATTGTTTCTTCAGTAAATACTTGGTAGCTTTTCAGATATGCATGTCCTTGATAGCTTGGTTCTTGAAGTGCACCCAGCTATTTGAGCCCCTTGGCTTACATGATTTTGTGAGGTTCTTTGCATCAAGAGAATACTCACTGTTAAATGATGACCTGGATGACTCAAGGACTCAAGCCATCACTTTTAAAACTATCTTTCTTCTCTATACTTAAAGGGAAGCTCTGAGGAGCCATATGGAGTGGGGAAAGCAGAAACAGGAAGAAGCATCTGCCAGAGAAAGAGACAGAATGCTGGAAACAAGGTTGCTTGGGCCTGTTGGGAAGAGGAAGTTTGCCTGGACATAAAGTGAATGAATGAAATCTACTTGGACTATAAGAGATGACAATACTTGACTATCACCTTTTTCTGCTTGAGCTCCTTCATGGGAACTTGAAGCCTTTTCTCCCAGAAGGAGAGAAAGTCTGTTTACTTTTTAAAATGTTTATTTTACCTTTATAAACAATGTTAAATACTGGGCATTTTGCTAGTGGGATTACTTACTGGTAATACAGTTGGGAGAAGGAAACCAATGGGGAAAGTTTCCCGGAAAAGAGATAATAATTTTCACAGAGGAGGTTTGGTTTTTTTTTGTTTTATTTTGTTTTTTTTGATAGAAGTATATTTATTGCTGGGCCTAGGAACTAATTAGAACTGAAAAAGGTTTAAGGATCAAAAGATCCTTACAAAAGATATTACATCCTAGAATGGGGAAGAAAAAGTTATATCAGGAAATCCAACAAGTTACAGGGGAGTGAGGGGACAAATAGGAATACTTAAACAAGCATCAATAATAATCTTTCATGATACATGAAAGAGGAAACAAAAGTACTGAGTTATTAGTCAGAAGGTCTCAGAGTGCCAATAATAACCTCTATTAAGAAAAGAAAAACAAACAAACACTATTTATCTACCAAATCTGACAGGGTATTCTATAACCAAAATCTATTCTCCCTCTACAAAGAGGAGATAAATATATTTTATTGGCAGCCCTCTAGAATTAGGAATTGATTATTATGTTAATCTTAAATTTGTATGCCTTTAAATGTTAAATAACTAAATATAGTCATTGTATATGTCAGGATGGGGTTCTCCTCAGGCTCAATCAGTCATTTGACAAGTCACCATCAGTTTGTTCATGTTTCTTCATCTGTAAAATGAAAGTTTTGGATGTCATTTGGAGGTTTTCTTTGCAGCTCTAATATACTATAACACTTATATTGCAAAAACCTTTGAACACACAGGCAAGAACTATTTAAGCCCCATTTGGATATTTTTGTTTTTCTGTCTTGTAGAGGAAATAAAGGCTAACAAACACTTCAGTTTCTGCATCTCTGAAAGACCTCCAAGTGCCACTCAGAAGGTATGCTAAACAGTCCCGAAGTCTGAAGATTAAATGTTACAGTATTGATCTAAATCATTTATTCCAACATGCAATACTATCTACATCTATCATAATAACATACAACAAAGTACAATTAATATCTATAATCATGGCTCTGAGTGAAGTGACAACCATTAAAGAGTAGAATCAGTACTCAGTAGATAAGAGATCAAAGAATATATAACCACAATCTCAAAGCCTCTTGGTATTAAGATTCTCTCCTTATTGGTGGAGATTAATCGTCTGAACCTGTATCAGGAGTGGGAAGAGGACAGAATCTTCTCCAAGTTTTTGTTGAGATTTTCTTTGGTTTCTCTTCCAGACTCTGAACTTTGGACACTTGTGAGTTTTGAGAGGAAAGGTGGAGGAAACCTTTCCCTATCTTTCTCCCTCTCTTTCTCTCTCTCTCTCTAATGTGCAATTGGGGTTAAGTGCCCAAGGTCACACAGCTAGTATCAAATGTCTGAGACCACATTTAAATTTATATCCTCCTGACCCCCAGTCAGTGTTCTAACCACTGCACTACCTAGCTGCCTTGGAGGAGACCAATCTCATTTCACTTTGCAGTAGAAAAAGACTGGGAAAACATGAGCAGAACTGACAGTCTCCTTTAAGATCCTGTCCTTCACCAGAGACTTTTGATAACTTCCCCTTAAGTGAGATCAAGTACTCTTTTTGATTGAATTTTGTTACTTCACTTCCAATTGGAAAACTCCTTAATTTTGCATAATCTGGTATATATTTTTCTACATATATTTTGATTTTTATTTTGTTATGATTTGGATAAATCTATTTGTTAACTGAGTACTATGTGGGTTCACTATGGAGCTGCTATTTGCCAAGGGACAAAGCCTAGGATGCAAAGTTTGGGGTCCTGCTTTTCTTCCCTTCACTCAATCAGAATTAACTTGAACTTGAAAACTTAATCTCTGAGACTAATAATATGAAAGGGAACAGAGAGATATAGCTCTAATTTAGTATTCCCTGAATCTGAGGACAGCAGAGTGGCCTCTACCCCCATTTTTCTGCTTCCCTTCTTTTAGGAATTAAAGTTTCCCTCAGAGAAGAAGGGCTGAGTGGGGCTGGGAGACAAGAGGTCTGAGATATCTACTCTGCCTCTCTTCAAGCCACACAATGAAACTTCCATGTTATGTGTAAGGGGATGCTCTTACAATGTGAGCCCCTTACTACATCTATTCCCAAGTGTGTCTTATCTAAAAAAACTCTTATTTCTATAAAATCCCAGACAGAAGTTTTATTAGATAATGAAACTACAGAATCTACAAATAAAAACTAAAAATGATAGGAGGGATGTAATCTTGCTGTATAAGAATTAGGACAATTCAGGAAAGGCGAAGATAAAAAGGAAACATGATTAAAATCTGTAAAATTAATAACAGCCTAAATAAGTGAACATATATTTTAATAGATGCACAACTAGTAGGACAAACACTTATAAACTTGCTTGAAAAAAGAACTAAGACTGGAGTGACCAGCACCAAGTCACAAACTCTCTGGGCCTTTTCTTTCATCTGGAAAATGAGAGGGTTGGATTGGATGATTGTTGGTATCATTTCTAGCACTTGCAGAGTCTATAATTAACAAGAATGTGAGTAAGCTACTTTAAGATCCAAAGAAATAAAAGGGATATTGGTGAAGATGCAGAGAAGAACCTCTATCTGAGTCATGCTAATTCAATAATCCTGGAAAAGTAAATAAGATACATTCCATCTCCTTATAAAGCCAATCATTTGTTGAAGAGACAAAGCATATTTATCCCAGAAGCAAAATAATAGTGTAAAATAATATTATATATGGATTTCTAAGAGAATCCATTTTAAGAAAGCTCTTGAACCTTAGAGTTCAAGAACTAACTGGCCACGAATAAAAACTTTTTTCCAGGGGCTACAGGGTCTCAGAGAACAATACAAAACAAAGATATAAGCAGCAAGAGCACAACAAATAGTAGCGGATTGGTTTATACATCAAATCAGCCTTTTCTGCTTCTCTTTTTCTCTCAATAAGCAAGAATTTTCATCAATCTACCTTATAAGCATGTTATTTAAGAGATTCCCTTTTCACTTATAAATATCATAGATGTGGATGAGAGAGATGGAATAGTATTTAAGAGTAGTTCTGTAATATATTACACTAGTGCTCAGGTCATAAACCAAGAAAAAAAATTAGAGTTTGGTTTCTTCTAAAAGCTTATGGCACATATGGATGGCCACAATATTGTTAAACTTCCAAGCATCATTTAGTTTTTATTGTATTTTCTTTCTACTGCTTGACAATTAAAGCTTCCTGCAGGCAATAACATTGTTGCTTGAGGCTGATTAGTACTGTAGAATAAAGTATTGTGTCCTACTGTTTTTACTTCTTAACTTGAAAACTGGAAGGTATTTTTGTCCCCTATTCCCTAATTTCAATTGAATTATGGGCAGCTAAATAGTGCAGTTGATAAAGTATTGGGACTGGAGTCAGGAAGATTTGAGTTTAAATGTGACATTAGCTGTGTTCAGTCTTTTTTTTTTCAGTCATGTCCAAATTTTTGTGATTTCATTTAGGATTTTTGTGGCAAAGATACAGGGTCATACAGCTGGTAAGTGTATATGGCCAGATTTGAACTCATGAAGACAAGTGTTCCTGACTTCAGGCCCAGCACTCTATGCACTATAACTCCAACCGGCAGCCATGTTATGACTCAATCTCTATTTGACTCAGGTCCTAATCTATAAAATGGAGATATACAGGAGAAGGAAATGGTAAACCACCCCAGTTTCTTTGCCAAGAAAACCCCACAGACAAGTCCATGAGGTCATGAAGACTTGGACACAATTGAATAGTAACAACAATAATGTATACTTACATAATACATGTATATATGTATGTATGTATGCATGAAAGAAAAGGAGATGGTTAATTCAATTAATGGCAGCCAATACACATTTGTGGAGTGCATGTTATGCATATACATGACAAATAACACATGACTTACATTTCTTCCTTAGCTGTATATTTAATATTTCTACTCTCAAAGTATAATCTTATGTTACTATCTGTGCTATGTATTATGTATTTTGTATGTCCTATGCATTTTGTCTAACATATATAACTTTGCTACTTTCAGTATTAGGTTTCTGAATGTGATTTATGTATCTGGTCTAGTACATGAAAGTCTAGAGTACATGTTATGTACTTGCATATGTACCACATATTTAGTTTAATTATCTAGGATTGAGTTATATAACACATGATGTTTATGATGTGTGCTTACAGATATACTCATCTATTTGGTATGATTCAAAGGGACAGTCAATTTTTTTTAACTGGGGATATGAAAGGGCACATCTGTGGTCTTCAGGTCCCACAATACTTGGGGTTGAGATAGGGAATTTAAAGTCAGTTTTTCAGAAGCTCAATATCACTGTGCCAATTCTGGAAGCCAATGATAGGGTTGGAGAGAAGTACCACTCTGCCATTCACATCTCTAATGTTAATATGTGAAAAAGGAATCTCTGAAATAACATATTTATAAAGTAGATTGATGAAAATTTTTGCTTAATGAGGAAAAAAATTTCATCCTAACTTAAATGATATTATTTTTGCATATTTCCAGAAAAGGAAATGCTAATTTGAGTATTCAAATAGTAAGTTCCTTTTAAGATCCAAGATGTTTAAAGATCATTTAATCATAATAGCCTTATGTTATTTCTGAATTCACAACCCATTTTAATTAATAAAGATTGGTTATAGGCTCATCAAAATGAATTTCAAATTACATGTTACAAAATAGAGATACTATTTTATACTGTGCTCAACTATTAAAACTTTTAAATTTTTATGGAAAGAAATGAGAAAGGCCAAAAAAAAAAAAAGTCCACCAAGAAAGGGGAAGGACTTCCATCAGAAAAAACATTCACTATATGTATATCTGTCTAGCTATCTATTTATCTATCATTTTACCAAAATTTATGCAATACATGTAGCATGTTAAGTACTTGCAATACCAAAAAATACAAAGCATTAAATAGTTTCATTGTATCTGACTCCAAATTGTATCCTGATTTGGTGTTTTCTTGGTGAAAATAATAAAATGGTTTGCTATTTTCTTCTCAAACTCATTTTACAGATGAGGAAACTGAGGCAAGCAGAGTTAAGTGTCTTGCCCAGGGTCACACAGCTAGTAAGTGTTCAGGGTCAGGTTTAAATTCAGGAAGATGGGTTGTTTTTTTTTTTTTGTTTGTTTGTTTGTTTGTTTGTTTGTTTTTTGCCATGCCCACTATCCACTGTGTTACCTAGCTGCTTTTAAAAAGCTTATAAATTTAACATCATAACAGACATCTCCAAAGGGGAACATTCACAATATTCAGTCTCTTCTGAACCTAGTTTTTCCTTTTTAGAAGGTTGGTTTCTTGGCCATCAAATCCAACTTAGTAAAAAACTTTATCAGTCCAACTAGCACTTAGTGAATATATGGTAAAAAAAAAAAAAAAGATTTCATGCATTGTGGATATAAATAAAATCAAAAATATAAATTGATATATTTTTCAAAATGCAAATTTAGGCATTGGCCTTTACAAAATACAGGTTACTCTTAATTTTGATATAGCTTTTATGCTTAAGCTGCAAATGGAGGTTGTCCCAATTCCATTAAGCCTAATATTAACTAACATATGTTTAAGCAACAAGCTGAGAAGAAGCTCTGCTCTCCAGGTGTCACTATATTTAACACATAAATTGACCCAATTATTTTGAGGGGGACCCTTTTAACCTTATGAGATCAAATGATAATCCATGAAATAAAATGTTCTTACATCCTGCTTCTTCCACCTTCTATAATAGGAAGGAGAATATGAGATCATGGATTTAGGTTTATTTAGAATAGATAATATAATTTGTCAGAAAAGGTGACCTTGTAGTTATTTTTACAGCAAAACTATTTCATTTGATTTATCCCTTTCATTTCAAAAATAAACAGTCAGATATAGTGGCAACACTGTAGGCTTATTGCTACTAAAAGGCAGATCCAAACTTCAGAAAAGCTGAAGGGAACCCTAACAATTCTTACATACTTTTACCATTTCTTACATTACATGGTTCTAAGACTTTTTATCATTCTATTTGATCTCCACTGACTATATGCCATTTTGTCAATGTCCTTAAACTGTAGTACCCAGAAATTATCATAATATTCCAGATGCCTTTGGACTAAGGAAAAGCAGAAATGGACTATAATTTAATTTGCTCAAGATATTATATTTATAAGTACACATAAGCTTTTTTTTGGAAACCTTGCAGTACTTTTGGCTCATATCACATTTACAATCAACTGTTAGGCCTTTTTTTCCAGAACTTCCCTATGCTATATTTATGTAATGAAAATTTAAAAAAATCATTAAAACCCTTTATATTTATTCCTACTCATTTCATCATGTAATTTTCTTCCATTATTCAGCCTAAGATTTCGCTGACTCTTGATTTTTGTCATCCAACATATTAACTAAAATACATTGCTCTGTTAGACAATCATGAAATCTTAAAATTAAATTGCTTTAGCAGTTCATCACATGTACAATGCATACACAGACATAATTGCTTATTTACATTATAATAGTCCATGTTAATTTTTAGAGCTGGGTATTTGCTAAAAAGGTAATCCTAAAATGAGACTAAGCTTTTGTAGAGAGGAAAACATGTTTTTAATGACTCTTAAAACCAAACAATTTAAAATGTGACATAAAGTAGTCAAAACAAAGTGTATACTTCTCAGAAAGGTATGATAACTTTCACTAAGAGAGTACCCTGTTCTACACAACCTTGCAAATGTTTTACACCTTCTCTAAAACCTGTCATAACAGTATTTGAATGACTGCTTCTTCCTGCTAATTATTTTCAAATTGGGGACTTTGAAGCTTATGGAACCTACCTACCTCTCCTGAAGTAGGAAGAATAAACATATTAACTTCACAAAACAACATGGAAATTTGTTGCCCTGGCCAATTTAGTCAAATTCAGAAAGCTCTGAAGCCAGAGTCTGTTTATGATCATTATACAAAAATTCTAGTGGACAGCTCTGAGTATTTTTAGCTTTATAGGACATTACAGACTAGCATGTCACATTCCTCCATGTCATACTAATGCATGTTCAAGGATCTGTGTTCCAAATAAGGAAGAGCATAAGCAATGCTAGAAGAGAATGATCTGAGTTTGTCCAATATTCTTTCTCCTGCTCCACATAATTATGACTCTTTAAGATCCTGTTTTAAACACTGGTTAAAATACAAATTTCAAATTGATTTTGATGATTATATCTATGGAAGTTGAATCAAAGAAAATGGTAAGTCAGTAGCATAATACCTAAAATATAGTATACTTAATATTTGTTGCAAGACAACACTTAATATATGTCAAATATTGTTCTAAGAGCTGGGACTACAAATACAAAGAATGAAACAATTAATGTAAAGCCATTTAAGGAACTTACATTCTAAAGGGAGAGATAAAAATCCATAAATATACACATCTATACAAATATACATTTGCTTATATGTATAAAAGAATAAACAGAATAAATATAATACTAAGTAGTTTGAAATAGAGGCGAGTTGAGAATAGAAATTAGGAAAGACTTCATATAGAAAGTGTTGTTTGAGCTGCATTTTAAAAGAAGAGAGAGATCCCTGAGGAATAGGTAAGGAGGAACTGCATTCTAAGCATGGTGGACAGAGATGATGTTGGTGTTAAGAAAGGAGAAAACACTATTTTATCTGGATTTCAAGAGGGGAAAGTAAATGTATGAAGAGGCTGGAAAGATAGGTTGTGGCCAGGTTAAGAAAGGCTTTAAATAGGGGCAGCTAGATGATGCAGTGGACAAAGTGCTGATCCTTAAGTCAGGAGGACCTGAGTCAAATCTGGCCTCAGATACTTAACACTTCCTAGCTGTGTGACCCTGTGCAAGTCACTTAACCCCAATTACCTCAGAAAAGGAAGGAAGGAAGGAAGGAAGGAAGGAAGGAAGGAAGGAAGGAAGGAAGGGAGGGAGGGAGGGAGGGAGGGAAGGAGGGAAGGAGGGAAGGAAGGAAGGCTTTAAATGACAGAAGAGTTTATCTCTTATCTAAAAGGCAATAGAAGCCATTGCCACCTCCTAATTAAGAATCAAGTGAATAGGAGAGTGATATTGTCAAATCTTCCTTAAGGAAACTCGTTTTGGCTGCAAAATGGAGCAAAGGGAAGCTTGGGGCAAACAAACCAATGAGAAGGATGTTGTAATAATTTAAGAAAGGAATGAGGAAGACCTGAATTAAGATAGTGGATTCATGTATACAGATAAGGGTTTAGAAGTGAGAGAGATGTTGTAGAGATGGAAACCCCCAATATTTGGCAACTGATGGAATGGGAGGTGAGGAAGACTGAGGCATGTAAGACCAGAAGAAAAAACTGGGAAATTGGTTTTGTATGATGTATATTTCATACCCCACTGATCAACTTTTCCATTTTGAGGACTATTTAGTACACTTTGAGATGCTATGGGTAGGCTCCCTTCCTTCTCCTTTTCATTATTTTTCTTAACATTCTTGACTTTTTGTTCCTCCAGATCAATTCTGTCATTATGTTTCTTAAATCAATCAAGTAGCCTTTTGTCACTTTGGTATGGTAATGAGTTAAATAAATTAATTTATATAGAATTATAACTTATTGTATTAGGCTGGCCTAATCATAAACAATGAATATTTCTTCAACTATTTGAGACTCTTTTTTCTTTTTTCTTTCAACTATTTTAGACTTTTCTTTTTCTTTTCTATAGTAATATAGTTACCATTTTTGACTCCATGAGTAGATACTCAAATATATTTACATAGTCTGTAGTTATTTTGAATGGAATTTATTTCTTTCTGTTGGGTTTTGCTGATGATATATATATATATATATATATATATATATATATAAATATATATATATATATATAAATATATATATATATATAAGCTAATGATTATTTCATGTCCTATGTGTTTATTTCATATCCTACAACTTTGGTGAAATTATTCTTTCAATTAGTTTTTAATTGAACCTTTTAAGCTCTATAAACAGACCATCATCTCAATTACAAAAAAAAAAGTCTTTTTTTCTTTGCCTCCACTTCTTAAATTTTTTTCTTGTTTTTGTCTATAGTTAGCATTTCTAGCACTAAATAAAATACTAGTAATAATGGATATCTTTTCTTTATTCTTGTTTTAAATGAAAAGGCCTTTTTTAGAGGTCTCTTTGGATAGGTATTATTTATTATACTAACAAAAGGCCCATTTAGTCCTGTGCTTTAGTGTTTTTAATAGAAATTGGTATTATATGGTGTAAAAAACTTTTTGAGAATCTATTGATATAATTACCTGGTTTCTATTGTTATTGACATTAATATAGTCCCTACATTCTTGGTTTAAATCCAACCCAGTCATAATTTCCTAAATATGTTGCTTCTGTGTAAATATTTTATTTAACACTTTTGTATTAATATGCATTAGCCATAATGACATACATACTTTTCTTAACTTTCTCTCTCTCTGGTTTAGGTTTCAAGATGATATTCATATCATAGAACAAATTTAGGAGGATCATTTATTTTTTGGTTTTTACAAAGTTTATGTAATATTGGAATTAGCTTTTTAAAAATATTTTATAGAATTCACTTGTAAAGCCATCTAGTCTTGGAGCTTTTTTCTTTGGGAGTTTATTTATAGTTTTCCAATATTTTCCCCTCTGAAATTGAGTTATTTAAATTCTCTATTTCTTGCTCTATTAATATACATATTTTATATTTAGGTATTCATCCATTTATTCCAATTTATCCACTTTATTGTCACAGAACTGGACAAAACAATTATTGATAACTTCCTTTATTTTGCCTTCAACTGTTAATAATTTTTTTTTTGTTTTTTATAGTAGAAATTTAGTTTTCCTCTCTTTTTAAAAATCAAATTAAATGTGGATCTATTTCATTAAATTTTTAAAAAAACTCCTGCCCCCCCTCTCTTTTTTTATCTCCTAATTTAAAAAATCTGTTTTGGAATTAAGTTAAGGTGTATTGCTCCTAAGTGATTGATGATTAATAAATGGATGAAAAGAGAAACATCTTTGTAGGAGACTGTTAGCCCAAGTGTAGTAAATTAGTATCAGACAAATGATAATACTAACAGTCTCCAAGAGGTAATGCTGCTAGTCAAAGGCCAGGGATATTGGGTTGAAGATACTTTTGGCTGTACCCCTAAGGTAGCTGTGGATGGCAGTAGTACTACTGCTGCATTCTGTCCTTCCTACCCTTGCTACCCTGGATCCAAGGAGAAAAAAAAAGGGAGGAAAAAAAAGAAGAAGAAGGAGAAGGAGAAAGAGAAGGAAAAGGAAAGAAGAAGAGACTTACTGTCCTTTTTTATCTAGAAGAGACAACTGGGAAATTTGAAGGGAAAAATAGGTAACCCAAGGTGCATACACAATCCCCAATTCAGACCATAGTATCCACATCTGCAGAGAAGTATGGCCTTTTTCAGATGTCTAAGGACCATGTTTATCTTACACTTGCTTTTCTTCCTTATTTACATTTAGTGTTAGGCAGTTGTTTTTTTCTCAGATAGAAGCATCATTTCTTTAAAGATTTCCCGGGTTTTTGTGGAATGAATAATTTACAAATGGTGAAAATAATTTCTCTTAATTTCATTTGTTTGATATCTTTGGCTATTTTTGTGGTCCATTCTTGATTCTCTTTTTTTTTTTCCCCTTGGCTAACTCAATCTGCCACCAAAGCAAGAATAGTGAGCAAGTGTGTGTGAGAGAGGAAGAGGAATGAAAAGGACGATAGAAAAGGCACAAGTGGACAGAGGGGAGGAGAGAGAAGAGGAAGGGGGAGGGCAGGAAGAAATCCCTAAGTGGCCTCAGGTGCACCATGATGCACATGCATGCATTCACACTCACTTCTGCCTCACTGAGCTGCATCTCCAGCAAAAACAGCTTTAAGGTAACTGGTTTCTTCTTCCTCCTTACCTCCCTGATTTTCATATTCTATATTTATATTTCAGATTTAACCTTTCCTTTACTCACAGTACATATCCTTTTGGATTCTGAGCATATTTTGGGAATTGGCTCACAAACTCCTAGTTTGAATATACAATAATAAGCTTTTCAAGTGAGAGCAGAATGACCTGGAAGTGACTGATATTTGTCCTTAAAGCTGAGGTCCTAGTTTCCAATAGATGGGATCATGGGAAAAGAACACAAGAGGCCTTGTCTAAACGGCTCATTTTATAGGTGAGTCCACGTGAGACTAAATTACCTGCCCAAAGTCCCATACACAGTAAATACTGGAATAGAAGATTTTAACCAAAAGCCTGATTCCAAAAACAACTTTCTATTGCACCACCCTGCTCAAACACCCTTCATTATAATATTGATAACCAATGTACAATGGAAGAAGAAGGAGGCCTAGCATCCAAGTATAAAAAATACAAGATTCCTAAGGAGAAAAAAGAGGATCTGCATAAACAAGACCAGACCATGCTAACTTTACAAAATAAATTATCTTCATTCCAATGAAAGCTACATGACTTCACACTGCCTAGTTAATTATCAAAATAGCTTCTGGCTTAGATGTTAAAGTACTGCCTTTACAGTAGGAACTAAGAGTTCACTTTTTGATTAAGACTGATTTTCTTGCCTCTCCAAAGTATCCTGAACAAATACATGTTTGTTGAATGAATTACTAAATATTGAATTTTTCAGACAATAGTTTTTGATCATCTTAACTAAACAATTGATTGAATTCTACACAGGCTTGATGAAACAGAAAAATTGTTATATTGCTATATACAATTACAAGATCCCTACTCTTCAGGAATTTACATTACATTAAGATACCATTTAATTATAAAGATAGGTTTTCAGTTAAATCTTGGATTCTCCTCTAATTTTCTAGTACACATTTTTTCCCCAATCTTTACCCTTATTCTAGAAATACACAGAATTTGAGACACAATCTTTGCACCTCTGAGGTTGTACATACAAGTACATCATAGTTTATTTAAAATATCTACATTTTATAGATATTTAAATATAATTACTGTATTTAAATATTGTACCAAAAAGACAATATCTTCCTTAAATAAACTGCTAGATGTCAGGGATTTGTGACTATCACTGTAATGTATTATTTTTCATCTAATGGGATTTGTTATATTTATAGCAGTCAAGTATTAGTATAGACTGCTGTCAGGGAATGGAATAATCCTATTATGCATAATAAGATATTATGTTATTTGTTAAACATGATTTTTATTTTCATATACCTAATCACTTGGTTAACATAATCCAAATAGTTTTTATTTGGAATCAGGAGCTAGGAACCTTAGACCTCACAACAACAATAGCCTTCCTCACTTACAATGTTCAGTAAATCAGGCATTTAATTAAGAGTTGTTAACCTGACTTCATCTGACATCATCAAAAATGATGGTGGCAGTCGAGTTAAACATACCCATATGTAGAGTCCTTTACACTACAGAAAGTTTGCTCAAATTTCCTCTAAATTCCTCTTAACTGTAATTAGTGAAGAAAATATACATATACATTATTTGTGTTTATATGTATGTGTGTATTTTAAATATATATGTATACACACACACACACACACACACACACACACACACACACACACACACACATATATATATATATAATTTATTCTCAAGGGATATTTACTTCTGGCATCTATGACTAAGACATCAGCCTAATTTATATAACCATAAAATCATATGATATTAGAGTTGGAAGGAACCTTTAAAATTGAGATGAGATTAGATAATCTTTATAGATGATGAAATCCAGAGAAATACCTTGGAACAACTTGTCCAATGTCACATGTTAGTAAGTTCTACAGCCAGGTCATGAACCAGGTTTCCTGATGTTAAAATCAGAAGCATTATATATGACATATTCTCAAAGCATCAAATATTCCCAATACATGGATTTAATAAATATCCACAGTCAGTGCCCTAAATTCCAAGAGCAATTCTGGAGAATGTATTCCTATAAAAGCAGATCATAAGTCAAGATTGTGTTAAGCTGTAAGTGAGGGTGAGGTGGAATTAATAGAAGTACCCCTTTAAATCTAGACCAAATTCAAGTATAAATGACTTCAGAAGGAGAAGGAAGGTTCTAATTGGCTTGAGGTGTTCCTGGGTCATAGCTAGTCAGTAAAGATTCCAGAAAACTGAAAACAATTTCCCTTACCTGGAAGCTAGCAAAATCTCAGTTACTAGTTCATCAAACATTTCAGGGTCTAAACTGCCTGAATCTCAGTCTACTTCTATGGAGATAGAGCATGTCATCATCATTAGAGATCCATTAGGATTCTCCTCTTAAACAGACACTGTCCATTACCTTTTTTAGTTCCCATGATCTAAGACATTCAACAATAATGAATAAAAAGACAACATAGGTAAGAATTCATCCCATGCTAGCAAGCCTAAGGTGAATAAGGTGAATGTAAGTTCCTTACAAGCTAAGGAGATGGACTACAAGGATATAGACCATAAGGGGATCTATGGGGGGAGGGGGGAGGAGAGGTGAGAGGATACTGCAGTTGGTGGAGGACAAAAAGAAGACATAAAAGATATATATATTTCACATATTATGCAGGAAAGCTAGATGGCACCCTAGACTAGAATCAGGACTGTAGTTTACTAGCCGTGGGACACTGGGCAAGCCCCTCAACCTCGTTTACCTCCTTTTTCTTTTCTGTAAAATAAGCTGGAAAGGGAAATGGCAAACCATCCAGCATCTTTGCCAAGAAAAACCCAAATTGGGTCATGAAGCCCTGGTCTGAAACAACTGATCAACAACAACCTCTTAAACTATGATTGGAGAAAGAAGATTTTTACAAGGGATAAAACTGCCTAAAATACTTTCATAAGCAAATCTATATTTGTCCAGGATGGGCTCAGTAGAGTACTGTCCAGAACAGAAGTAGGGACAGGTTTATAAGCACTCGGTTCAGTCTCGCAGTTACATTTGTTGTTTGTTAAATAGTGACTCTACTTTCCACTTACCCAAGGAAAGATAGGAGGCTTACAATGGCAGATGTTTAACATACGATTATTTTGAGAGAGATCAGGGTTATCCAACATCCTCAGGCAATCATCCTTATGGAATAGATAATCCACTTTGAAGTGCAAAACACCTCCTTTAATCTAACTTGAGCAAACATTTCTCTGCCAACTAGAGACCCTTTGACCTAAAACTGAGGGAGGGGAGAGGAGGCCAATCTTTTGTCCATTTCAGTATAAAACGAAGGTCAAAAATTTTTATATAAATTTTCCAGATTGTGGGGGTGCCACAATTCTTATGCTATGGAAGGGAAAATTTAATATCGGGTATCCTACTTTTGTGTCATCTTACATGCCCAGAATATATCCTTCCTTATTACTCCCATCTTGGAATCTTTATCTTCATTCAGATTTCAACTCAGCTGTTACTTCCTACTGGAAGCCTCAATCCCCCAATCTTAAATATCATCTCCCTCATCAAATTACTATGGAGAGTGGGATTTTGGAGGTTCTTTATCTGAAATGTATAAAAGTTGTGAACATCTTCAAGGGTGTGGCTCTCTCCTGCTGTGAATCTGGCTCACAGACCAGGATGGGGTCTGCTTCTCGAGATTCTAATAAATAATTCTGTTTTTCTATGAGTGATCTCTGAGTAGTCATTTTTGGATAGGATTTTCTATCCCTCACACACTCATCACATCTGCTTCCAGAAATGTCATTTGTCATTCATCTATTTGGCTACCATAGATTTGCTCCAGGATGTACATTGCTACTGGGAAACCTTAGGCCATCTAAAATCATAGTTACTCTTACCTCAATTCATCCCTCCCTTAAAACATTTCCTCTGTTCATTGTACTGGAACAGCCTCCCTGGGGAGAACTATAAGTCAAGGATGACAGGCAATGGCATCATCCATATCAATGGTGAACTTGAATATACTTCAGAAGGAAAACTGGTATTAAGTTATCACAACCTAATATTTAGGAATAATAAAAGAAACATTCTATTCCATTTCAAAGAACAATAATTCATCACTTTAAAAACTGCAGGGTGATTTAGGGTCTAATATCAATGGGATAGTCCATACTTTTCCTTTAAAAAAAACCTACTTCTTGTATCAGTATATGATGTTAGAACTGAAATTCCATTGAGAACTGTCAAACATTAAATGGAAATTTCAGTTACTGAGACAGAAAGAATTTGGTAATAAGCTGGTGGTATTCTGAATATGGGGACCAGATCATTTTTCTTATCTCTACATATAGATTGAATTTTGAGATATTGACATTTCCATAATAAATAGCTGACATTTGTATAGTACCTTAAGGTTTGCCAAGTATTTTACATATATTATCTCATTTGATCATTACAAATTTAGCATTTGCCCATCTAGTGAAGCAAAGGGATCAAATTAACTCCAGGTCAATTTGATGGGTTCCCCTAATGAAATGGATAAAATTACAGGCAATAGACCTGTGACAGAATGAGATACTTTTTAGAAAATTAAACATGCACCAGAGACTCAGGCACATTATCAGAATAATTACTAGTTGAAGGAACCTTCTCTTTCTAGAATCTGTAAAAATAGTCTTTTGGATCCTTCCACTTTGAGACTCTTTTCCAGTGCTCTCTTCCCTTTTGGACTTTCAATAAAGCAGTATTTTGTCCTCCATCTCTCCACTCTTTTCTCTCCAAGAGGCAATGTCAACTTGCAGCTGTAAATGGCAGTAGGAAAGATGAGAATACTTAAGAAGGCCTAAGGAGAAAGGAAAGGAAAGAAAAAGGAAAAAAGGAAAAGGGAAAGAGAAAAGGGAGGAGAAGAGAGAAGAGAAGAAGGAATTAGGAGGAAGGGAAAGGAAAAGAAAAGAAGGAAAAGTTCAGATGACTCAGGGAGGAAAAGTTCAGATGATTCAGGGAATGTGATCAAATTGTCTCAGGCAGTGACAGCCAAGCCAGCACGTACTCAGCAGGGCCTTCTAGGTCTGAATGACTTTCAGACCCTGGCAAAGGGCATGTGTTACATGGGTAATCCATTCTTAAACATTTCCCAGATATTTTAGGCACTGACTTTTAAAAATCACTCTTTGAAGTCTTTAAGGATTTTTTCTACATATTGACCTATCCATGAATGCATCATAATTTAAAAAATTTTAAGTCAGAGCACACACACACACACTCCTCACTCTCTCAGGCTATATCTTTAAAGAATAACAAAATGAGCTTTCCCCCCTCTCCCTGGACATAGGAAGCAACCAGCATGGTCTAATGGGTAATGAGCCCTCCAGAAGGTCAAAAGAACATGGGTTAAAGTCCTACCTGAGACAATCTGAGAAAGTGACTTAACCACTGAATACCTTCCCTCTACTCCCTACTCCCCACCCCTACCAAGAAAGTTTCTGTAAAGATAATTTGCTGAGTAGGTATTTGCCCAATATGCATTGATTGGAAAAGGGAATTTTCTGCATCAACAAAATGAAAAGTCCAGTCCAAAAGAAAAAATTAATACTAGGATACTGTACTACTATAGCCAAATCTTTCTCTAATATAAGGGAACAATCCCTTGGATAGTCTAAGTGAAGCCTGTGTATCCCTTCTCAGAATAATGTTTTTATATGCAGAAAATAGCACTGAGAATCCCAAATCTGAAGATGACTGAAATGGGTTGAAGATAGATTCAAGGAAGCCAAGTAGCATAAGGGACTAAGAAAACAGGATGTTTGGATCAAGGTATGAGTGGGGCAGAAGTATGGATAAAAAAAAAACAAAAAACAGTAAAACAGGTATTTAACTTATTGAGGAGGAGAGAGAGTGACCTGAGAGCCCATAGATAACCACAATGACAAACTAAAAAGGATACAATGAATTTTATAGGAGGAAAACTGGTTGCTGAGTCAGAGTGAAAGAGAAAAATCTTAAAATAGCAAACTCCTTCTAACTTCATGTGTCATGGTATGTAAGGAAAGATGCAGGTAGCCTCAATAGGTGTTATGGGCCAGAACTTGAAACAAGGTGCTAAGTGGAATTGAGGATACAGTGGTTAAATGTAGTTTAGCATTGATTTAATCCTACAACAAATAATGGTTTCCTAGTGATATAAAGATTAGCGTATACTCAGTGTGGAATATATAAAGAGGAGCTCTCAGGGCCAGAAAGGACAAGCCCACTAGAAGCTCTCAGAGCCTCAGCCAGGATTCAGTCCAGGAGATTAAAAGCCAGAGAAGACAGGTGGAACCAAGGAGAGAGAAAAGCCTTCAGAAAAACTAGCTGAGTTCCAAGTGAAGGAGACAAGATTTTGAAGGAGACAAAAAGGGATTTGGACTTTAATACCTGGCTGCATTTGGGGTGATTATTCTGAACTGAAATGAAGACTGCTCCCAGAAGCCCAGCAAGAAAACTGCTCCCAGAGAACATTATATTTTAGAGAAGAATATTACATTTTGGCCCCCAACGGTGGGCCAAGAACCTTCATCTGTGACCCAAAAATTAGGGTGAGTACAACAAGGAAACTTTGTTAAGGGCTAAAGTAATATTTCAGCTGAAATGGGACAAATGTGTAGAAAACAGCTTTCTTTTCCAATTCAAGGAAAATGTGTAGAGAGCATTGTCAAACTTATGAAAAGGCAAGGTCTGATTATCATTTGGGAGCAGATCACTGAACTTTTAGAAACTGTACAGTACACATCTCCTTGGTTCTCTATGGACAAAGAATTGGATCTAGAGAAGTGGAAATTAGTAGGAGAGCAACTATGCCAATTCTACAATGAAAATGGACCTGACTCAATTTCCAAAGACTTAGAGATACGTATAATTTAATTCAACTGGCTTTAGGAAATTATATAAGTTATAGAATAAGGAAAAAGATGAAAGATCAGGAGGGGGAGGAGCCAAATAAACTAGGTGAAAAGGATGAAGAATTAGATAAGAATGTAGTTAAGTACAATTTTAAGTGTGGTGCTTCACAGCCGGAGAAATTAGGTCATTCCCCATCCCCTGACCTACTTCCCTCAATTAACCCTGCAGGGGTGGAGGGAGAAGGAGGAGGGGGAGAGTCAGTAACACATTCAGCACCACCTATGAAGCAGCCTATGACAAGATTACAAAAAGCACTGGTTAAAGCAAAAAATGAAGGACAGGATATATCTGATTTAATAAATGAGTACACTGTGATTGAAGAGCTCCAGGTCAAAAAAGGAGAAGATGCACTCCTTTTGATTTGGAAAAAATAAAGGATTTGAAAAAGGGTTGCACTCCTTATGGGGCTACATTGTCTTATGTTAAGATGTTACTAAATAATTTGGCTTATGAAATCTTAACCCCTTGTGATTGGAAATCCATAGCAAGAACATATTTAGAACCTGGACAAAACTTGTTGTGGCTTTCATCAGAGTATCATGAATTATGTAGGATTCAAGCTCAACAAAACAGGCAAATAGGAGTTAATATACAAATCACTTTTGACCAACTAGCAGGTGAAGGTCAGTATGTACAAAATTCAGCATAGATTAATTATCCCATAACAGCATATGAGCAAACTGCTACTGCTGCAACAAAAATTTGGGGTTCTCTCCCAGAAAAAGATCGAGGGGAAGCCTTCACAAAAATAGAGCAAAGTCCCCAATAAACCCCTTGTGGATTTTGCAGGATGTTTGCAAACAGCTGTCACAAGAACTATTGGAGAAAATGCAGCTACAGAAATAATGATCAGACAACTGGCTAAGGAAAATGCTAATAAGGTTTGCAGAAGAATTATATGGGGAATACACAAGGATGCTCCTTTAGAGGAGATCATAAGACACTGTGCCACAGTGGGCACAAGTGCTTATTATATCCAGACTATGATGAACATGGAAAGACAGGGTCCCTCTTGGCAAGGGACTTCTAGAGAAACTCGTCGATGCTTTCAATGTGGAAAAGTTGAACATCTAAGAGCTCAGTATAAATATAAAGTGAGCAGACAGGGTGAGAGAAGACCCAAACCCCTATGTCCAAAATGCCACAAGGATTTTCACTGGGCCTCAGAATGTAGATTGACCCAGGGAAATGAGAGGCTGGGCCCAGCTCCAAGATATCTTACAAAAGACAGGTGGAGAATGATGGCAGCTGAGTTTACACCCAGAAAGTCTTTAGAAGGTCAGGACTCTGATGTGATCAATCAGCAAAAAAGCAATCAGATAGCAGAAAGGGATTACAATTGGGGAGAATACAGGCTTTTTAACCCAACAGAAGGGCAGTGTCCAGTGTAAGCAGCTCCAATATAATGAACATCTCCAATGTAATTGCAAGGTGATGAGAAGAAATTTAGAAAGTGGTAAATAGAGGGGACTAGGTTAACTGCCTGGAAGAGAGGGTTTGCTTGTATTCCTACAGATGGAGAAGGAAACAGAACGGTGGCAACTAGCACCTGGAGAGAGACAGAAAAAGAGAAAAACCTTGAAACAAAGGAAAAGAAAAAAAAAGAAAAAAGGAAAAGATCTAAGAACAAAATCTGCAGAAATCATTGGATTCCCTAACACAAGATGAGACTATTGCAGGACTTCTAAACTTGCAGAATTATTGGATTCCTGGCACATGAACTAATGAACAATAGATTCCTTTTGGATTATTTTTAGGACATATGGACATGTATAATTCCATATGTTGATTCATGTTATTTGTTATATCACTACTAGCCTGTGTTATGTTACTATGTGCTTATGTAATTTATGTACTTATGTGTAATATCTCCCATATTGATAGATTTATGTATACCTGTTTTAAGAGTTAGTCCCTTCAGGGGAACTAATGAAAAAAAAGTCAGAGGAAGGTGGTCTAAGTGTACCTGATCTAAAGCTATATTATATAGCAGCAGTCACCAAAACCATTTGGTACTGGCTAAGAAATAGAACGGTAGATCAGTGGAACAGATTAGATACAAAGGACAAAAAAGGGTACATCTATAGCAATCTAATCTTTGACAAACCCAAAGATACCAACATTAGGGACAAAAATTCATTATTCGGAAGAAACTGTTGGGAAAACTGGAAATTGGTATGGCAGAAATTAGATATGGACCCACACTTAACACCATATACCAAAATAAGATCAAAATGGGTCCATGATTTAGGCATAAAGAATGAGATCATAAATAGATTAGAGGAACAGAGAATAGTCTACCTCTCAGACCTGTGGAGGAGGAAGGAACTTATGACCAGAGGAGAACTAGAGATCATTATTGATCACAAAATAGAAGATTTTGATTACATCAAACTAAAAAGTTTCTGTACAAACAATACTAATGCAAACAAGATTAGAAGGGAAGTAACAAATTGGGAAAATATTTTTAAAAGGAAAGGTTCTGACAAAGGTCTCATTTCCAAAATATATAGAGAACTGACCCTGATTTATAGGAAAGCAAACCATTCTCCAATTGATAAATGGTCAAAGGATATGAACAGACAATTCTCAGATGATGAAATTGAAATTATTTCCACTCATATGAAAGAGTTTTCCAAATCACTACTGATCAGAGAAATGCAAATTAAGACAACTCTGAGATACCACTATACACCTGTCAGATTGGCTAAAATGACAGGAACTAATAATGATGAATGTTGGAGGGGATGTGGGAAAACTGGGACACTGATACATTGTTGGTGGAGTTGTGAAAGAATCCAGCCATGTACTTAAATGTACTTAAAATGTACTTAAAACAAGGATCCTTACAAGATGTTAACTCAGTGGAATTGATAATACAGTGATTATCTAGTTTAGCATGCTAGTTCTCTAATTCAGTATGATTGATTTAATCTTATAACAAATAATGGCTCCTAGTGATATAATGATACTCTATTACAATTACATCATTATACTATACTGAGTATAAACCAGAGTATATAAGCTGGGACAAACTCAGCCAGAGACATAGATGGATTCCCCTGTACTCTATGGGAAGGCAAACTGGGGAAAAAGTTTGACAGCAAAAGATTGCTACCACGGGTAGAACTCAGGACTCTAGTCTAAAGAGCTGAAGGCAGGTTTGTCAAGAATTTTTTTTTTAAAGGCATAATGTGAAACATGGCTGGACCAGTAGATTAGAGCTCGATTGTTAGAAGACTGGGGTATTAATTTATTCTAGAGGCATTGTAGTTTTCTAAGTAGTGACATGACTAGATATCTGAAAAGCCCCATCTGAAAAGTACTAGACACTGATTACAGAAAAGACCAAACGTTGAAATGCTTTAGGACTTTTAAATACCAAAGAATAGTAACTCACAGAGTTAAATATTATGGTTTAGGTTATTTTCTTACATATATTAATGTCCTAGATTTTAAAACCTATAAAACATGACATTTGCTTGCCAGGAAAAATAAGGTAATCAACCAGGATATGTAAAAGATTGAAATGTCAGACTTAGGGTGGATAAATGACAAATAGCTGAGTATTTTCTAATAGGATTCTTGCAAAGTCAAAAAAATCCCACTTCAGATGTTTTAACTATGTCTCTTTTCTGTAGAAATTAAAGATTGTTCACAAATCCTCTCAGTTAAAGATCTTGCCTCTCATTGTAATGATAAAATTGAGGCCATTCAATGCAAGCTCCTTCTCTTTCTCTTCATCTCAAAAGTCCTCATCTCCTTCTTTTTCCTAGTTTCCAACAAAGAAGTGGCACTTCCCTTTGCCAAGGCCAACCTTTTTACACATCCACTTGATTACATCTCTTTCCATCTTCTCCAACAGACTGCCTCAACAAACTTTCCCTTTGCCTCTTAAATCTTCACTTTCTCCCTGTGAATTGGCTCCTTCCTTACTGGCCTTCAAATATGCTCACATCCTTACTATCCTTCAAAAACAAAAATAAAACTTTCTTGTGTTATCTTTTATTTTTCTTCCCTTTATTTGCCAATCTCCTTGAAGGTACATCTTCTGAAACAAGCTGAATTTATTCATCACCTCCACTATTTCTTCTTTTACTTATTCTTTAACCCTTTGCAATCCAGCTTCTGACCTCATCACACAATTATAATGTTCCTGTTCAAAGTAACCAATGATGTTTTAGTTGCAAATCTAGTGATCTTTTCTCAATTCAAATCCTTTTTGACCTATCTGTTGCATCTGACAAGTACTCTCTGATCTCAGACGTTCTCTTCTTTCTGGATTCTCATGACACTATTACCTGGCTTGACTCCTACCTAATAGATCCTTCCTTCACAGGCTCCTACACTGGCTCATCAAAATCATGTCTTCTAACTGTGGCTATTCCTCAAGGTTTCTTCCCAGGCCCTCTTTCTCTTCTCCTTCTATCCTCCTTCTTGGTAACCTCTTCAGCTCCCTTAGGTTTTATCATCTCTATGCAAATGACTCCCAGGTCAATATATTTAACTCTAATCTTTTCCTCAAAACTTCAATCTTGGACAAGTATCTATCAGACATGATCAGCTATGAAAGACCTGGTTCTTCTCAGTGGTTCAGTGATTTAAAGCAATCTCAACAGACTTTGGACAGAAAATGCCATCTGCATCCAGAAAAAGAACTAAGGAGATTGAATGTAAATCAATACATGCTACGTTCACTTCTTTTTTTCTGTTTTTTTTTTTTTTCTCTCTTCCATGTTTTTTTTCCTTTTGCTCTGATTTTTCTCTCCCAACACGATTCATAAAGCAAAGTGTGTTAAAAGATAAAAAAATTTAATTTAATTTTAAAAAACTGTCTATCAGACATTTCAAACTCAATGCCTTGGAGACATCTTAAACAAAACATATCTAAATCTGAAGCTATTATCTTTCTCTTTGATTTTCTCTTCTAAACTCCCTCATTTCTTCTGAAGGCAATAACCATCTTTTTAGTATCTTAGGTTCATCATCTTAGCATTATATTGGACTTCTCACACTTCCTTATTCCATGCATCCAATCAGTTGCCAAATCTTAGACATTTTTACCTTTACAATATTGCTTGCAGTTCTCAAGACACAGTCTTTGGCATTGATGCAAATTCTAACTTATTATCAGTTTGGGCCTTTCTCTGAAATATAGATGCCATCCAAAAATTTTTCTGATTTCCTTATCTTTGCTGTTGTAGACTGCTGGACCAGGGGAGCTGAGTTTGATACATGTTCAATATAATTTCCTTGAAAAAAATCAGTCATCTTATGTGCTTGAGAAAAAGCACAAGCAGCACTTGATCTCATTGCGTCCAATTTCAGCAAATGAGTCATTTTCTTGAAGAGCAATGTTGATGACTAAATGAGTTATCTATAGGCCTCATTATAGTACCAAAAACTCATTCTTGATTATGAAGTGAGTTATCTATCATTTTTGTATCAAAAACTTAGGATACTGTTTTTTATTACATTTTGCAAATTACAGGTAGTATAAACTATTGCAAAATTTCTTCATTCTCTTCAACATTTACTAATCTGGACTTATATTTTTTTCCTTCTTTCTAAGGAGACTGAGCTCAACATTGATATGCTTGAAATATTTTTGCAGGATTCCTTCACAATAACTGTCAAACCCTTTAAAAAGATGTCAACATTATCTGGGATGTTGACAGTCTGGTTGCTTAGAACACTCTCCATTCTGTTTATGAACAATCCTATTATTCTTTAGGCACTCCTTGAAAAATGTATTTGCTGCCATTCCAGAGAAAGAGTTATGGAGACTGAATGCACATTGAATCATACTGTTTTCACTTTTCTTTTTTTCTCTTGTTTTTCCCCTTTTGTTGTGATTTTTCTTTCACAACAAGATTAATATAAAATATATTTAACATGATTATATGTGTATAAGCTATGCCAAATTGCTTTCTGTCTTGATTAGGGAGGGGGGGAAGAAAAATTTGAAACTCAAAATCTTACAAAAATGAATATAGGAAACTATCTTTACATGTAATTTGAAAAAAATACTATTGGTTGAAAAAAGAAAAATGGATTTGCTTTTTACCATGCATTGCTGTACAAACTTTATCTCTGAAACAACTGTAATTTCTCATAAACTTCTGAAACTTGATCTTGATATTTTAAAATGAGTACTTTTTACTTGGAGAAAATGAAATTTTGGAAAAAAATGCTGTTTGCTCAATTAATTTGAAGCCTCTACTTCTTTTGGAGTTCATTAGAGTGACAACCTCTTGACTTTGCTAACAATTCAAGCAAACTTAAATATTTCTTTTTTAAAAAATCACTATATTACTTGTAATGCAGAGCCAAATATATTATCAATACTGTTGTGCTAATAATAATGTGTCAACTCCTCAAAGTTCCTCAAAGATATGAACCAAAGAGGTTAGAGGCTCTTTTGAATACATTTTTATTTTCTTTATATATTGAAATGTTTGTTCAATGTTAAATTCATAATAATTTTTTTAATTAGAAGAAAATGTTTTCTTTTTCTCTTCATATAAACATTTTCTCAAAATAAGGATATATAGAACGAGGCAAAAAATCTTAAACTACAAAAAATTCCTAAATTATACAGAAAAATGGAACATAAAAACATTTTTTAAATTACATATATGAACTGAATGAGAGACATTCTTGATGTGGTAGACAGAGAACTATTTTCAAAGTCAAAACAACGTGGACTAGGTTCAAGTCCTGTTTCTGAAATATACTGACTGAGCCTGGGCAAGTCATTTAACTTGTTAGTGCCTCTTAAGGAACTCTTTAGAACAGTAAGTTGCAGAAAAATTTCCATTCTGCAATAGAGGGAATTTATTCAAAAGAAGATTCATACACCTGGGAAATCATAGGTTCAGACAAAAAGAAGCAGCAGTAGGGAATATGGTTGGTGTTCCTCTGAAGAACAATTTTTTGCCTTATTGTCTCTAGTCTGTTAGATGTTATAAACTATTGGACTCGGTGATCAGGAAGAACTGAATTTGAATCCAGCCTCAGATACTTACTAGTTGTGACTCAAACATTCTTAGCTTCAGTTTCCTGATCTGTGAAATGGGGATAAATAATGAGATTATAAAATGTAATGAAAACTTTGAGTTATATAAATTATGACTACTATTTTTTATTATAGTTTTTTATTTACAAGATATATGCATGGGTAATTTTTCAGCATAGACAATTGCAAAACCTTTCGTTCCAATTTTTCCCCTCCTTCCCCCAACCCCCTTCCCCCAGATGGCAGGTAGACTAATACATGTTAAATATGTTAAAGTATATGTTAAATATAATATATGTATACATGTCCATACAGCTATTTTGCTGCACAAGAAAAATTGGACTTTGAAATAATGTACAATTAACCTGAGAAGGAAATCAAAAATACAGGCTGACAAAAACAGAGAGATTGGAAATGTTATGTTGTGGTTCACACTCATTTCCCAGAGTTCTTTCTCTGGGTGTAGCTGGTTCTATTCATTATTGAACAAATGGAACTGATTTGGATCATCTCATTGTTGAAGAGAGCCACGTCGATCAGAATTGATCATCATATAGTATTGTTGTTGAAGTATATAATGATCTCCTGGTCCTGCTCATTTCACTCAGCATCAGTTCATAAGTCTCTCCAGGCCTTTCTGAAATCCTCCTGCTGTCATTTCTTACAGAACAGTAATATTCCATACCATTCATATACCGCAACTTATTCAGCCATTCTCCAACTGATGGGCATCCATTTAGTTTCCAGTTTCTGGCCACTACAAAGAGGGCTGACATAAACATTCTTGCACATACAGGTCCTTTTCCCTTCTTTAAGATCTCTTTGGGATATAGGTCCAGTAGTAGCACTGCTAGATCAAAGGGTATGCACAGTTTGATAAATTTTTGAGCATAGTTCCAAATTGCTCTCCAGAATGGCTGGATGTATTCACAATTCCACCAACAATGTATCAGTGTCCCAGTTTTCCCACATCCCCTCCAATATTCAGCATTATCTTTTCCTGTCATCTTAGCCAATTTGAGAGGTGTGTAGTGGTATCCAGAGTTGTTTTAATTTGCATTTCTCTGATTAATAATGACTTGGAGCATCTTTTCATATGGCTAGAAATAGTTTCAATTTCTTTATCTGAAAATTGTCAGTTCATATTCTTTGACCATTTATCAATTGGAGAATGGCTTGATTTCTTATAAATTACAGTCAATTCTCTATATATTTTGGAAATGAAGCCTTTATCAGAACCTTTAAATGTAAAAATGTTTTTCCAGTTTATTGCTTCCCTTCTATCTTGTCTGCATTAGTTTTGTTTGTAAAATTTTTTTTAAACTTAATATAATCTAAATTATCTATTTTGTTATCAATAATGATCTCTAGTTCTTCTTTGGTCACAAATTCCTTTCTCTTCTACAGGTCTGAGAGGTAAACTATCCTATGTTTTTCTAATTTATTTATAATCTCATTCTTTATGCCTAGATCATGAACCCATTTTGACCTCAACAGAACACTAAATATGTGGTCTTCTGACATTTTAGATCAAATCATAGATCCTTACAGCCCTTCAACTGGGATGCCTAAACCTAGACTTTCTGCCAGATGTTTTTATTTTATTGATATCTTTGGCTTCTATAAAACCTTTGTTTCTGAATGTATCTTGTTAGCAACACAGTGCTTGTGATGAAGAACAAAAAAGAGGGAGAAGTAAAGTAGTGAAGCAAAATCAGCCAATGTATCAACCACATCTGAGAGAGAGTACATGTGATATTCCATAGTCCTTCACTGAAGTAAAAAAGGACAAGCAGTACATTTTCTCAGTCTCTAGAGGAAAGTTGAATCATTATAAATTAATAGCCTTCAGTTTTGTTTTCTGCTCTTTTCATTTATATTGCTGTAGTCACTGTGTATTTATTGATTTAGCTAGTTCTGAATTCAATTCATTAAACATTTATTAAGTATCCACCATGTTCCAAGCACCATGCTTAGCATTGTTCTTCTTAATTCACTCTTCATCAGTTCACGTAAGTCTTTTATTGCTTGTCTAAATCCTTCACATTCATTGTTTCTTAGAACATCTGATAGATTTTCTATAAATCAAGGTTAAATGTTTTGACCCACTTGCGCATAAAAAACAAATTAGGTATGTATTAACCATAAGAATTCTCTCAATGTACTTATGATTGCCTAAAACCAATCAAACAAAAATAAAAAAACTGAAGCTATCTAATTACATATCAATTCTTAGTTGATTCAGATATAGATTCTCTTCTGCCACTCCAAGCGATTTTATTACAGAGCTACACAGGCTGAAATATGGCACAAGGTCAATTAATGTTCCCTGTGCAGAGCTTTGGGATAAGGATATTCCCTTACTGTCTTTTGGAAGCATTGCAACTAACCCTGTTTTAGTTTGCCTTCTCCGTCTCATTTCTAAAATATTTCATTATATTCCATAGCCTTTCCCTTGGTGACCTAGTTAATTAAGTTTACATAATTTTCTTACTGATTAGTTTTGAACAGGCTTGTTCTAGATTTTAACTCCTTTAAAAAATGTTTCCCTTTACCTACAGCTTAAAATACTCAAACTATCCTTTGGAAAAAATGAACAAGGAATAATTACAGTTTTCACTATAATACATGATGGAAGTCTGTAAGTTATCCTAGTTACTACTCCACAAAAATATCACTGATAATTTTGAGATGTAATTAAGATCAGTTTCTCTCCCAGAAAATAAAGATGTCACAAATTGTGATTCATAACAATTCTAAAACTATGCTTCAGTGAACATAAAAAAATCCTTAATAAAAGTTATTGGTGATATTCTCTAGCATAACATTTTTTGCCCATAGCATACTTTTCCTGTAGATTTCACTGTCTTTGCTAGAAAGAATTATGAGTTCATCTTCTAGTCCACAAGCTAACATAGTTATTAAAGCTTAAAACTGTACTAAGACTTTTGAGACACTCTGTACTCGGCAGGTTCTACTATCTTATTAATGTGTGTATTCTTTTCCATTGGTATACTTCACAATCCCTTCATACCTTCTCATTAGAAGAGATTCATGTCAAAATATAATCTAAATGCTAAAAACAGAGTTCATAGATATTCTAGTTGACTTTTTTTTTTTGGGGGGGGGAGATCTGTGATTTCTTTGGTAATAGGGAGCAGCTAATGAGGAAATCCCTTCTACCAAGAGAGAATAATTAACTACTCTGAAATTTATGGTCCAGATTGGCTACTGGTATACTGAGAATTTAATTTGCCCTATCTTCTAATCCTGAGGTCAGCTTACTCTGCCATGATCCCATTTCATACATAAGCTATATGTATATGTATTAAAACGAATTAATTTATTTTTAGCTGTTTTCATAACTGGTATGGATTTTTGTACAATCAGTTTGGATTTGTGATAATTATCAGTCAGTCATGATGATGATGAACATTAATGAATCAGATTGCTATATTCTGCTCAATTGAGAGCAAAAGGACAGCCTCAAAGCACTTATTAGAGAAAAAGTAAATCCCAAACTTCAACATTCATCTTTTAATGTCTTTTACAATTCAGAAAGTAGCAAAAGTAAAATAGGTAACACTCAGAAATGAAATTACTTGGGTTTATAAATTATCTTGAAGTCTATTTTCCTCCATCCATTTTTCTTGGAAATTTACGTAGTTCCAAATAGTCATTTTCCTGCAAAATTTGTATACAAATGCTTTCTATTTTATCTTCATGTTAACCTGAAGATAAAAGTACAGATCATTCTGTCATTTATATAGACTTTGAAACACAGAAATAGAAAGATTTTATGAAGGTCATAGAGCAAATTAGTGCCTTAAACAAAATATTAGATTTTGGAGTTAGTGAATTCTGTCTGTATAGAAAGGGTCAATACTATAGGTCTCTTATGTTTAAGAAATACAGAATCATTGGAGGAGGAAAGGCTTGGAAAATATTTCGCTGAACTCTCTTACTTTACAGAAGAAGAAACTAAATCTCAATTTTACCTATAAAGTGAATAGCCCAAGGTCATAGCAGGGTTTTATCACCCTTCCATGTTGTTTAAGTCCTGTGATTTTCCATATAGTGGGAAGTAGATCTGTCCACTCCCATCCTTCAATCCCATACTGAACTGTGCTGGACTGAGCTGTGGTTCTTGCTATATAACAATCAGTTCTCCTACTCCAGGGGCTCAGTTCTGTCTCTAGTGATTTCATTTATAATTGACAGCCAAATCTGTTGACTCTTCAGCAGCTAGATGCTTACAAATTTCAGTCTAATGCTCCTTTATTTCTGTGGGGAAAAAAACTTATTTTAAATGCAAAGAAGTACATTGGGAATGAGAGATTTGTCAAAAAGATCTTTTAGAAGACTCGAGTTCATCACAGTCTCCCCATAACCAGACACACAAAGAATGACTAAAACCACAGTTGAATGTCAAATTTAGCAGTGAAGAGACATACAGCAACGAAAGAGACATATTTCAATTTGCAACTTCAGAAACAAGTGTCAGTGCTTAGAAAGAAAATTTCCCAAGTTTGGGAATGAATGATAAGATAAGGAACACCAAGTAATTGGTTAATTCACAAGCATAGACTCTCCTTGGATCAAGAGCAATTCCTATTATGATAAGCATTGTGCAGGTGGTACTAAAAGAAGAATAGATAAAGTTTGGCAATTAAGTTAGTGTTTCCCCAAGTGACTGCTGAATCCAACAATGGTAGCAAAGAAGTATGATGCAATTACGAAATTAGGTTTCTAAGGATTTTAATAACAGTTTTTATGATTGCAAAACACCTTATAAAGTACTATCTGAAGAGAACATTCATACACAAGTTAAGTTTTTCAAATATCTGACTACAGACTCAAAAAAGCAGGATTTTAAGCCCCTTCTTTGACTTGGCCCACAGTCTACATATAAACATATTACTGAGAATTTTATCTCATCATTCAAAAGAAGACTGAATTTTAAAATATGATTTTTTAAAGTTTCATTACTCCTTCAATTGCACTATCCAGCAGAATAAAATAGTCTAATATAATTGGGAACCAAAGAATCCATCAAGATTTCTCTGTATACAAAGAACTTGTATAGCTTTAAAAAATGCTTCTTTAAAAAAATGCAAACCACTTTTCCTTGCTGATATTGAAAATAAAAGCATAGATACATCCAAATGACTAATATTGTCTTTTATTTCTTTATGTTCACCTTTATGTGGGTACCAATTTTTAAAATATTTAACATACTGTATTTTTATATATTGTATATTAATGCTGATTATGTTTTATTTTACCTTTTGAAACTATATACAAATAAGTTGGGTATGGACTAGATATATATTTTCATTAGTATATGGATCCCCTATCCCATATTTTCTACTTTGATTTAGTAGGTTAAAACACTGAGTAATACAGCTATCACAACCTGTGTCTGCCTAACTTTGATGCCAGTTTGCTAGTAGCTCTGCTACATAGCCTCTCTGTATGTAAAAGACACGGGTAATTTCTTATGGTCCTGAATTATCTGCATTCCTTTTATTCAAGGAAGAAACAGTTTAAAATGTTGTCTCAAAAAGCTTCTGAATTGTTGTGCTATAAGAAATGATGAGCAGGTAGATTTCAGAAAAACCTGGAAAGACTTACACGAACTGACACAAAGTAAAGTGAGCAGGACCAGAAGTACATCATACAGAATAATAGCAATATTGTACGATGATCAACTATGAAGGACTTTAGCTCTTTTTAGCAATACAATGAGTCAAGATAGTTCCAGAGGTCTCATAAGGAAAAATGCTATTTGCATCAAAGGAAAGAACTGGTGAAGTCTGAATGAAGATCAAAACATTATTTTCACTTTATTTTGTCATTTTTTTTTCTTTTGGTCTGTTTCTTTCAAAACAGGACTAATATGAAAATATGTTTTACATGACTGCACATATATAACCTATATCAAATTGTTTACCATCCATGGGAGGGGAAAGATGACAGAGGGATAAAAATTTGGAACATAAACTTTTTAAATAAACATTAAAATTTGTCTTTACATATAATTAGAAAAATTAAAATACTATTTTTAAAAGCCTTTACAACCCTTTGATTGATTGCATTACCCAAAGAAAAAGGCCCAGTCTAATTGGGAACCATTTTAGCTGTGGTCTGGCTTGTCAATTCAAACCTGACCAATATAATGTAGTCAAGAGAAGTCAAATCAAAATTGTCTGAGGCTCCACTAGCCAGAGAAGGCTTAAGTTCTGTCTGTGGTTTTAGCCATGACCTTATTTCACTGTTCTTGAATAATTTTGTTGTTTTTGTTTTATTTTATTTTATTACTATTTTTTACTGGTTAGATGTTAAAAGTCTTGAATATTTTAGAACCTAAAACACCTTCCTTTTGTGTTAAATATTCAAGAGCTCTGAATATGAAGATGAAACACAGTAAAACAAAATCATAGATATAAAAATAAAGGAAAAAACAGTGTTCATAGTATAAAATAAAGGTACTGGGGAATAAATTTTGAATAATGAGATATAAGACAGTGAAAATGGTAAAGAGTCAACATTATGTCTAGTTTGAGTATTGACCAGTTTGGGTTGGACAATCTAGAATTAAAAATTTCTTCATAACATTGTCAGTCACGTTGGCAACAAGAATTTTTTTTTTTGTTGGTCAGTCATTTCACTTTGTCTGACTCTTTGTGATCCTTTTTGGGATATCTTTGGCAAAAATACTGAAGTGGTTTGATATTTCCTTCTCCAGTTCATTTTACAGATGAGAAAACTGAGGTAAGTGATTTGCCTAGGGTCACAAAGCTAGTAAGTATCTGAAGCCAAATTTTAACTCAGAGAGATCAGTCTTCTACATTCCAGGCCCAGTACACTATCCCCTGTGCCAGCTGTTGTCGAATAAGAATATCAGTCACTGAATTTGAATCTTTGTATAGTGCAAAAATTAGGGAGCTGTAATACAAAACAGTTCAAATCGCTGACAGTAGCAGAAAAATGTTTTATGGACAAATATAAGGGTTATTTTATAAAGTCTTGATCTCAAAATGTTAAAGACATATTCTAAATATAGTCTCCCTTAGTGATTATTATTGCTACATACATTACTGACCAATTAATCTCAAAATTCTGTGTCTTTCTTGGTATCCATAATGGAATAGAGTACTCTAGAGATATATGCATAATAAATTATCTCAAGGTATTAGTATAATTTCTACACTCTTTCCCTCTTGACTCCCCCCCTCCAAGGCTCCTCTCCATCATCATTTATGACAGGTCCATTTTGGCTTTTAGCACAATGATGGAATCATGCTAGAAAAATTATCTCTGAAAGTCAGATTTGGATCATAATCTTGACTCTCTACCTTTAACTGTGACTTTAAGTAATCTATTCTATTTTTCTAGGCCTCAGCTTTTACATCTCCATAATGATAAATTCCCTAATCATTCCATAGGAATATTGTAAAGATAAAAATAAGATGAATATGAATAAAATTTTAACAAATTAAATTGGTGCAAAAATTAAATTTTTTGTTGTTGCTAGAGAACAATTCCATAATACCTTCTAGGCTTATAAAGCATATCTTTTACTTCCATGTTTAACCTGAATTCATGAGATTTTACTGTATTTACAAATCTTCTACAGAAGTTTTCTACAAATACACACAATCTGAGAAAATAATGCCTCAGCCACAGTAAGGGACCAGTGCACACAGGGCAATATGAGTTAGTCTAAATACAGAGCTGTCCATGGAAATAAAATATGGCCAAGCGGAAATATTTCCATATGCACAGACTTCACCCAACAGCTGGAGTTTACATAGACTCTCATTTAATGACTGCAGTCATTTGGTGCAGCATTCTTAAAATAACACTAGACAACACAGAGGGGGAAGCACTCACCATCATTTTCTAACTGTGAGCGTATTCAAGTGGAGGAAAAAATAGAGAAAAAAAATTTCTCAAAAATCATTTCAAACTTTATCAGTAAATACATTCATTTCAAATAAACTAAGGAACCAAAAAATTCACAATTCTTCTAATTGTCAAGATAAGGTAAAAATATAGTAGGATGTGAGTAAATAATTGAAAAAAAAGGACAATGGCCATTAAGGAGAAGCTTTCTACCCAAAGGATTTCTCTTCTTTGGACACATTTTATTCATTTGTTTAGCAAATATTTATTTAGCACCTAACATAAAGACAGTCCTGGGCTGGCACTGAGGAAAATACAAAGTATAGAGGCAGCTTGGAATCAGCTCTTCCTATGATGTGTAGTAGATATGTAACTCTGGTCAAATCACTTAACTTTTCTCTGTATCTCAGTTTCCTCATCCATAAAAATCAGGGATTGATCCAAAGGTCCTTAAATTCCTTTCTAGACTCAAGTCTATGAGTATATGGTCTGATTCTTAATCTCAAAACTGAGAAGCGAATTGTTAAAAAACATGAAAAGTTTAAAAACTCAAAATAATTCAGTAAATGATTGCACAAGACGCTAGTATATGAGTGTCACTATGAATCATTTTTAAGTCCTTTCAACCCTAAGATTCTGTAGAATAGAGGTATCATACACTCAAGTCCTAGTGCCACTGGAACCAGATTAAAATATAATTGGGAAATATTTAACAAAAATGAATAAAAATACATAGAACATAGATAATATTAATATATGGTTTTCTATGTCAGTCTAATTTAGGAGACCCCGTTTTTATTTGAGTTTTTGACACCACTGATAGATTCCTATCCATGAACAAATCAGAATTGGGCCAAGCTTACAGTTATAATTGATATATTTTGCTTATGATGAACGTTAACAAGGAAGCACGGTATTCAAATTATTCTGGAAGTTTTCATCTGCAAACTAGGTGGTACAGTAAATGGAGGGACTGCATCTGAAGTCAGGAAGGCCTGAATTCAAATCGATCCTTAGATTCTTATTAGCTATGTGACCCTGGAAAAGTCACTTCTATCTACCTCAGTTTTCTCAACTGTAAAATGGGATCATGATAGTGTCTATTTTACAGGATGTAGAGAAAACCAAATGAAATACTTGTAAAGTACTTAAGACAGTGCCTAAAATGTAGCAGTGCTTAATAAAGTTTTATTTCCCTCCACCAACACCCTTTTGATGAGGTTAAAAACTGTTCCAGATCATCTCTTCAAACTTTTGCTACTCCTCCCATTCCCAAAACCTGTGTGTATGCATAGATAAAATGGTATAGAATCAAGAAAGGATAAAGAAGGAAAATATTTTCTAGGCATTTTATCCCCTTACCATGTCATAACTAAGAAACATATACACACATAAGTATCCACATAGGCACATATAGTTGTATCCATTTTTGCATACATGTACATAACTCTTAAAAATAAGTGGATTCTTGAAGTTCTTTCTAATGCTAAATTTTTATGTCAAATTCTGTTTTACATTGATTTCCATTAAAAAACTCACATCATACTAGTATAGCTTTAGAGCTAGAAGTTAGAAACTATCTAATTCAATCCCATTTTACAAATGATAAAATTGAAGCCTGAATAAATTAAACAATTTGTTCAGTTTACACACAGTAACTAGCAGAGTTGTAAATTTGAATCTAGATCCTTGATTCCAAATTTAATTTCCTTTCCTTCCCACTTTACTGCCTCTCTGATATACACCTACAAAAACCTATTTGCTCCTCTAATATAATGAATATCACACAAGGTCAAGGGAAAGGAAAAAGGAAGATTTTGTCCTACTGAATCTCTAAATATTATATCCAAGTGTGATTTGTTCTTTCCTTCCCTTCTCTTGGTAAGATGGCCCTGGCCTTCTAAAACTTTAGACAAGTTATTCTTTTCTTTACATTTTCTCATATGTCCTCACAGTTATAAAATGAAAAGGAAATACATTTTTAAAATAAATATTTTAAAACTCTATTGTCAGACCTTGGGTCTTCATCTTTTGTCATTCTTTTAATACTTATTACTAGAGCTCTAAGGATATAAGCAGACATTTAGGCTTCCTTTACATGATTCTTTAAGAAGTTTATTTCTTGCTTATAATGGTCAGAATACATTCACAATGTCAGAACAGGCAGAAAAAAAAGGAGAATAAAAAAAATCAGTATAATAGCATTTTAAGATGGGCATATTCCATGCATGGTAGCAGAGAAGATTTTCTTCATTCCAAATGTCTCCATCCACAGAATTTATAGAGTTTAAAGAATTTATTTCCATTTAATTCAACAAACATTAAATATCAATTATTTGTAAGATAATATATTTGGCACTAAGAACACAAAAAATGAGGGCACCAGTCCTCAAGGAATTTACATTTTTCTTAGGGAAATAAAAGAGGTGGTACCTGTGAACTGCACAGAAGGAAGCTAAGGATTCTAAAAGGTGGGGATAACAAAGAAGTAATTTTCCAGGCATGACAAGCTTTGTCATGACATGGAGAGAGAAAAAATGGAATGTTATCTTTGAAGAATGGCTAGTGAGTCAATGTGGCAGTAATGTAGAAAATATGAAGGGGAATAATATGAAAGAAGTCTGGAAAGGTAGATTGAAATCAGATTGCAGAGAAAGTTAAATGGTAAGATGAGGAGTCTGAGTTTTTATCACAGAAGCAGGAGCAGTGTGTAATATGGTCTGGAGAGAGCCAAGATGGAAAGTAGGGAAATCAGTTTGAAGGTTACTTAAAACAATCTAAGTGAAAGAGGATGACTTAGAGTAGTGACAGATTGAGTAGAGAAATGGGGTGGAAGATAAAATCTACCTATCTTAGCAACTGTTTGGATAAATGGATGAAAGGGAAGGAGTTGAAAGAAAAGAACTAAGGATTGCTCTGAGGGTGCAGATGTGTGTAATCATAAGAACGACAGTGCCTTCAATAGATGCAGGGAAATTTGGAAGAGTAAGTAGTTTTGTGTGGGTTGATAATTTTTTTAAAAATGGAATCCCAAAAACTATCCAGTCCAACCAGTTCCTGACTCACAAATCCCTGAAGTAACAGTTGTGGATGACTAGTTATATAGCCTTGAAAACCTTCTGTATAAGGTCAGAAAACCCCCCAACTTCTCAAATCTATTCTACTTTTTTGGACTGTTCTAGTCATTAGGAGGCAGCTAGGTGATGCAAGAAATAGAAAATTAGGACTGGACTAAAGAAGGTTTGAGTTCAAATATGATCTCAGGTTCTATTTTATTTATCTGTGAAATCCTGGGCAAATCATTTCTGTCTGTTTCCATTCTCTGAAGTGTAAAAGAGAGGACAGTAACAGTACTTGGTTGTTTTGAAGAACATATTAAGTTTGCAATAGCATTTGTAAAGAGCTCAGCAGATTGCCTGAAATACAGTGATATTTAATAAATCTTTATTTCCTTCCTTTGGAATTAGCTGACCATAAATGGTCTTCTCAGTCCTCTGAAATCTTTATTAGCAATCAGAATCACAGATTTAGGGGGTGGAAAGAGGATCTTGGAATCTAGATCTATAAGCAAGGACTTCCCTTATATTGTATTCTATTATTGTAGGTCATTCTCAGCCCATTTTCAGGATCAAATTTTCAGCTTTCTATTGAAGGACTATGCTTTTAAATTAGTGGGTGAAAAGCCAACACACCCATCTGCCATTGTTATTGAGACAATGTTACTGGACATGACTTTGCTTATGTGCACCTTTACCTGTGAAACTAGAATTGATCTAGAATTGTGAAAAGTGCAATAGAATTGTGACAAGTGTCAGGTGTGTAAGTGAACTAGAATTGCAATAATTGTTAATTAGAATTGTGATGTTTTACCTTGTTGACTTCCCACCTCAGTGCTGACATCCTACCTCATTGGCATCCAACCTCTTTGGCTTATTATCTCTGTGAGTATGACTTTAATGAATGGGTTGAACACTTGGCCACTGTTGAGCCTAGTTCTCATTGTCATACTTCTGTTTACTGATCTGCTGCTTTGTACCTCCTTGTGCATAACACTGTCATCTCATGGATCAAGTGAACTATAGCTGGTGCTAAAAATTTAGCTTGATGAGATGAGCGGTTCCCACAAAACAAGAGAAGGGAATTGTAAGGATCCTTTAAATGGGCGGCCATGGTGCAATAGGAGATTGAGTGGCCCAGAAGTAATTTCTGTGGATATAGGACTTCTCTGTGGGTGGGATCCTGGCCATATTGAGATAGCTTCATAATGGGTGACGGCTCTCTCGCAGGTTGGCTGTGTGTGTGACCTCACAGGCCCTTTATAAGCCCACTGCAGGCAGCAAGTCGCTCTCTTTAACCTGGCTCCCTAACCTGGGGTAGCCGAGCCAAGCTGATGGATAGCCCAGAGAGGTAAGGAGTTTGGTAGTGAACACATGGATCTTCAGACCAGGTGTTCACTAGGGAGTTAACAAGTCAGGGCATTATGTGAGTAGTTATAATAAAGGCTTTTAAGATTACATGTGGCTGTTCTTGAGAGTGTGGTTATTAAACCACTATTCAAGAAATCGTGGTCAGAGACCTTTGAAGGCCTCAGAGGAGGCAAACCGGGTAGAGTTGACACTGCAAAGGTCAGTGGTCAAAGGTACTCTGTTGGGCCTAAGACAGACTAGTAATTGTAACTGGCAGGAGGGCATGTTACATACACGAACTGATGCTGAGTAAAATGAGTAATACTTCAACAACAATACTATATGATGATCGATTCTGATGGGCGAGGCCCTCTTCAACAATGAGATGAACCAAATCAGTTCTAATAGAGCAGAAATGAACTGAACCAGCTATACCCAGCGAAAGAACTCTGGGAGATGACTATGAACCACTACCTAAAATCCCCAATCCCTCTGTTTTTGTCTACCTGCATTTTTGATTTCCTTTACAGGCTAATTGTACACTATCTCAAAGTCCAATTCTTTTTGTTCAGCAAAACAACTGTTTGGACATGTATACATATATTGTATTTAATTTATACTTTAACATATTTAACATGTATGCCCTCTGGGGGGGGGAGGAAGTAGGGGAAAAATCAGAACAAAAGGTTTGGCAATTGTCAATGTTGTAAAATTACCCATGCATATATCTGGTAAATAAAAACTATTTTTAAAAAATGCCATTGCTGACTCAACAGCCTTTACAGGTATACAAAAAAAAAATCATGAACCTGTCTTTTATCACCTGATCCTGACCAATGTGGGCAGATTTTAAGGAATTGAATGATTTAATCAAAAACCAAAATTACTTCTCCAGTGAACTGAACAACTTAATTGAGAATTGGAAAATATGTTCTAGCTATTGGCAAAAACTCTGTAACTCTCAAGTCTTAAATGTTGGCATTTCTCATTGGAAGTTCTCCAAATAAGTCTGGAACTCAGCACTTCCATGATGCTGGTTTACTTCAGGCTATAAATACCTCAGGGCAGACAACAAAGCCCACCATTTTGGGTGCTCCAGCAGGTGAAGTTGTAAGCCTTCTAGCCTTATTATGAGGAATGGGGAGGCACATAGCTGGTTTTCACCTTCCCGGAGTTGAGTTCAAAGTCAGATTGTTGTCAAGGAGTTTCCATTGAGGGAAGCAAGGGAGCTGATCCAATATTACCAACCTGGGAAACTGGTATTAGTCACTAGGAAACCAGAGTCATTAGGGAGGAGAGAGGAGGAACATGAAGGTAGAAGGAATGATCAGTAGCAGATAGGAACAGAAGGTATAAGAGCTTGCAACAGTCAGACATCTATTGAAGAAATAATGCCTGCTCACCTCCTGCAACTGAGGCAACTCTAATCTCTGGATGTCTCATTCTATGCCATTGTATCTTTTTTTGCACTTTAATTTTTGAACTTAATCACAAGGTCTTATATTTGTCTCTGTTATTTTTTAAAATTAGATTTGGGATAATCATTCTAGCCTGCTGAGATATTTTGATATCCAATATATTATAATTTCTCCAAATTTTGTTTCCTTTGAATTTTGAAAAACATACTTTCATCTAAGTCACGGATAAAAAGGTACCCAAAATGGTTTGATTTTTACCATTACTCCTTACTCTACTTATTAAAAAGCTATATTTGAGAAAGCTTAATATCCCCAGGTTTATTTTGTTGGGGCTTTTTTTTTTTTTTAAGAGTAAACATTCCTACTTAAGATTACACTAAAGGCAGTGCTGAAATTCCAGATCCTAAAATTTTAATGGCATTAAACTTTGTAAAATACCCAATAAATCTGTTATTATTAATTACAGTAGAGCAAAATTTTAACTTTAATTTTCATATAATGTAAAATCCCTGTAGCTGTACTTTTTTAAATTGTATTTTTATAATTAACAAAACCCCCCTTTAAAAACCCTTTCCTTTGTAACTCACCCCATCCCAATGAGAAGAAAAGAAAAACAAAACCCTATATCAAATATTTTTTTTATTTTCAAATCCTTTTTTTTTTTCATTTATTTAAGTGTTATAATCTACTTGGACAAATACAATGTCAGAAGTTGTTTCTTTTTTAACTTTATGCCCTCATCCTTAGGCATATAGTAGGCACTTAACATGTTTAATAAATTCAACTGAATTTGAAAATAGCAATCACCAGCTATTCAAATATGCCACTTACTAGCTATGCATTATTTATAACTTCTCTAAAACTTAGTTTCCATAAAATGAAGAATGCTACCTTCCCTAAGGTAATAAATTTAATAAACAAATTTAATAAATTGTTTTGTTCTGTTTTATTCTGATATAAGTCTGACAAACTATTTTGTAAAGAGATTTTATTTTTTAAATTCTTTACATGTGGAGTACCATCTCTGGGACGATTTCCTCCCAAATCATATTCTCAAGTCGAATCTTGTGGAGAAAGGAGCAAGAGCCAACTATTTGGTAGAATTCCATGGACTTCTGAAACTATAGCTCATAAACTCCCTCTATCCTCAATAATAAATAAGCAGACATGGTTAGTTGAAGGCAAAAGCATTTGCTGAGATAATACTGTAAGAAGTCTCTTCCCTAACCTCAAATCTCTGGCACTTTCTCTCAGTACTCCATGGCATCAAGGGGAAGAATGGAGCCATACATGGAGTCTACTACTGGAGAGGTATACTAGTGGAGGGGATATATCAAAAAATATATTTCTGGTACTGTGAGGTGCTAATGTCTTTTTCCTTCTTGTCCTATCCACATGCTAGTCTCCTTGGGCACAGTATCTGTTTAGGTGTTTCAATCACTTAGGTTTTCTCCATTTTTCTGCAGTTCAACTCCTGATGGGCAAAGGTGGCTCTCTTCTTGATCAAAGACCTCATATTCTTCATCTGCCTAAAATCCCAGCCCCTTTTAGGTGCTGACTCCTAATTCTCCTCTGCTGATAGGGGAGAACAGAAGATGTAAGAGCTTGCGATTACTCAGACAACTGTTGAAGAAAAAATATCCACTCACACTCATAAGAAAAGGGATAATTCTCTCTCAGGATCATAGCTTTCACATTGCTGGCTTTCTTCTCTGATGCCAGAGGTGAAGCTTCTAGAGCTGCTTCCTGCCACAACTAATTCCTTATAGGCCAAGGCTTCTTAAACTTTTTCCACTTAGGAATCTCTTTTTGCTGGAGAAATTTTTACATGATCTGGAGATAAAGATATATAAAATAGGTATGCAAATCAAACATTTACTGATATTTAAATCATAATTTCGCAACTCCCATATTCAGTTATACATATCCCATATGGGATTGCAACTCACAGTTTAAGAAGCTTTGTTATAGAATATATCTCAATTTTTAAAAAAATTTCAATAGTATTTTATTTTTCCAAATATCTGTAAAAATAGTTTCCAATATTCATTTTTGTAAGACTTTATGCTCCAATTTTTTCTCCCTTCCTTTCTTACCTCCCTGCTTCTCAATACAGCAAGTAATTTGATATAGGTTAAATATGTTCAAATCTTTCAACCATATTTCCATATTTGTCATGTTGTACAAGAAAAATCAATTATGTCTCAATTTTTAAATGACCACAATGAAGGCATGATTGATCCTAGGGCAGACTATAGCTAGCTACCTTTGATTTCATTCATTTTAATTGGAGAATTTCCTCACACCTTATAAAGGGATATAGGCACCTCTTTGCACTTACTGTCATAACATCTTGTTATCTTTCTTACAAACTATTTTATTTTCTATGATTTTATCAATTAGGCTGGGGGAGGAGGAAGAGCCATTAATCAGGAGTATCCTGAGCAGTTCCCCTCTGTTCACTACACAGTAATGACAGAAAACCCAATGACCCCTACTGGGCTAGGAGATGCAAAATTGCTTTGGAACTCCATGTGCATTATGCAAAATGTCACCTTTTTAAAAATTATAGGACAAAGAATGTGGAGATGCAAAAAAAAATTCAGTATGACTCGTACATATTAGCAAGCATTAGAAACTGATTTTTGCTATTAGGATCCAATGTCCCAGGAAAGATATGCATTTGCTAGAAAGTTCACAAACTGTCTGCTCACCTTCCTGACAGTCATTAGAATCTTCATAAAAAAATGAACATTCACTATTTAAGGAGGCTTTGGAGAGGAAAAGGAACAGAGAGGGTAGCACCCATGCCACCTTGAAGGTGGCAATGAGAACTTGCCAAATGCTTCAACTTGTGACCTACTAGGAAGAATCAGGGATTCCCAACTGCTAATACACTGGTGTGTTATAACACTTTGATGCCTAATGAAGACACTCTGGGTATGTCAGGAAATCACAGATTTCCCCAGAGGCTACCTATCTGCCCAATTTTTTGGCTACATATAGTTGTTGAACTTGGTTTCTAGTCTTCATCCTAAAGATAAAAGCCTAGAGCTCATAAATCCTACTTGAAAGAACATGCATTTCATATAACTGGGACATTAAAATTAGGAACAAAAACAAATCTATTTCATTTCCAAATTACATGAAAAAGAATATTATGTTAAAAAATAAACAATTCTTTTTTTTTAAAACCAAGCATCTTTCTATTAATAGCAAACATTTTTTTCAAGAAGAAAGGAACACAGGTAATAGGACAGTGATTATATACCTAAATCCAACAGGATTATACAACAGATTCATAGGACAGAAATAATGCCATCATGAACAACTACTTACATTGGACTACTTCTGCATACAGACACAAATATATATTCCATCACACGCCCAATGCATCACAGGCCTAGGCAAGGTCACGGGTGTATGGGAAAATATTAGGAAACACTGACTAAGGATCAACTAAATTTATATAATCACCTTTGCCATCTGACTTGACCTCCTCTCCAATCTACAAGTTATGTTCTTAAACATATTAACTCTCAAAATCATTCAACTATGTACAGATCATGAGAGAGACATAAAAGGGGGGAAAGGGAGTAGAAGGAGAGAGGGAAGAGGGGGAGATCTTAGAAAAAGAAGAAACAGGCATAAGATGAAGTAGAACCCTCTCCATCCAGATAAAGAAAATAACAGAATGTTTCATTTCTTTTCTTAGACTCAGAAAATCATTAGTCAATCCTTTCTTCTTTCTTCTTTTACTCCTATTTCCCTTGAGAAAGATGACGATTCTTGCCAATGTACCCCAGTGACCAAATATCAGGGTCATCATTTCTGTCTTCTACCTTCCAGTAAAAGTATAACCCATAGTTGATTTCAGGCTTCCTATGGGAAAGTATTTTTGGTGTTAGAGATATAATTTGAACAAGATAAGCAATACAAACAGTTCTACCTACACCTCAGAACATGGCTCCTAAAAATGACAATTAGTTACCCACTTCTTTACTTAATTTTAGTAACTGAAGTTGTGTGATAAATTAGAAGAAAATCTGATTCTAATCAATATAAATACAATCTTTGATTATATTCAAATATCATTTATTTTACAAGGTAGGGAGGGGAAATGAAAGAAGCAATTTCAATCTTCACATGCTAAAAACTGAAATCTATTTATGACCAGAATATCTGATGCCTCCTTAATTACTATTTCAGAATGTTCAACTAGCAGTCAATGGAGTTTGCAATACTGGAATAATAAAAGTACTTAGAAGACATTCAAATAGGCATAAAGGTAGAGAATAGTGAAGTACAAAGCTTAACCAGACAAGAATCTCAAGACAACATTTAGGAAAGACAAGTTGTTGACAAACTGTACCTTTATTTAGTCAACATACTGCTATCCTAATAATTCTTATCTTTTGCAAAACTCATAACACTAGATTAATTATCCTGTGCCTCTCTCATCAGGGCACTTGGAACAATGGAGATTAATTATAAACACAAAGAGGCAGATTGGGGGAGGTAAGCCCCCTTCTTCACCCCAAATGCAGTAGCATGGCCAAGAGGGATCTAGAGATGCATTGGATGTTTTTCTAAGATTCTTTCCTGTCTTTTCCCTGAATAAGATGTTTTAAGCAAAAAAAGCCCAATGTTTATGAATTACAACTACTATTTATGTTAAGTACCCTGGACAAGAGAGTTAACTCTGTTGGAGAAGAGGCAAAAGTAAACTGGCCCTCAATGCAGATTTAAAGCATTGTGGAAATTTATTTTGGAATTGGTCTTATGGTTCCATTGCTGATTGTGATCTCATATATCTTCTTTTTTGGCCCAGTTTTTCTTTAATTTAAATAAACACATGCCCATTATGCCAAACTATAATAAAACTGTGGGGTTTTTAATTTAAAGAAATATGGGGGAATAAGATGAAACAAAAGAAAAAGATATTCAACATCCAAAAATGTACATTTTGTTCATTGTGTGCATATTATCTAGAACAGGTATAACAACAATACTAACAATGGAGTCAGAGATTTTCCTTACTATGGGATCACAGACAAATCACTTAATGGCTTTATGCCTCAGTTTCTTCATCTGTAAAACTTACCTAATCATTGTGAGAAAAATGCTTTGTTAACTTAAAGGACATATATGAAAAATTGCAGATATAATTTTTGAGCATTTTTAATTCAGAAGATCTTTCCCCTCTTACCCCTTTTTTGTTACACCCCTATGGACTACTCTAACCTGGTAGCTCCCCTTAGAGCTACTCTTAATGCTTGTCTGTTGACGGCATGGCTAGGCCACACTTACCCATCTTCGGGCACCAACCCGGATCCCATAGAGACAGACCACCATTAGGTAGGGGTGAAGCAAAAGAGAACTTTTTTCTGAGATAGCACATATTTATACCCCACTGATGATATGGGGAAAGGGGGAAGTCTTCTAGGAACCTGGCATAATGTGATTGTCCTGAGAAGAAGGAGGGAGGCGTGCTAGACCTTGAGAGCACTAAGGAGGGAGGTGTGGTTCCTGGAATCAAGACACCGCCTCATGGGGCTGTGCCCCACCTCCACGTAGGACTCGCCTGCACCTCAGAATCTCTCATCCCTCAGGTCCTCCCACATGCCTTGAACTGCATTCCTTGCTTCTAGAGGCTTTTTAACCCTTACACCTTTTCCCATTGGTATTGTTGTTAATAAAAATAGTTTATTAGATTTCTCATTTATCATATATTTCCTCTTGCTAACTCATTTTGGAATTTCTAGATATACACTCAATGGCTCATAAATTAAATAGAATGATGAAAAATGTTTCAAAGATATAAATGGAGAGCAAAGACTAATGTGCATAATCCTTTTAGATGTTCACATTGTAAGCTATATAGCTTATAATATATAATATACATAAGCCATAAAGGTAATAAATTTATTTGTTTCAGAGGTAAAGATTAGCAAACAAGCAAGACTGTTGATTTAAAACACTAAATTTTAGGCTCCAGGCAAAGTGCTCATCTTGGGTCTTCCAAATCATCACAAATCTTCCTTTTACAATGTAACAAGATATTTTTCATTCAACTCATCGTATCTTGGGGAGCATTTCCCATGTGATTGTTATACCTTCTATGAGGGCAAAACTGCCTACACTTGGAAACCATAAGTCACAACACCAAAACTAGCCACAGAGGCAATGATGCAAACTCCCAGTGGCTTCAGCTAAACCTCTTTTGGGGCCCAGAAGAGCAAGTGGAAAGGTAAATCCTATGAGATTGTCAGGTTTCAGAAGTTTTTGTCTTATATTAGTGTCAATCGACTCATCAGGGGTTTTTGGTTATGAATTCTGTTTCTCTTCATGGGGATACTGGCCACTTTCTAGAGAAGAAAACCTCAGCCTACAATACTAATCATTTCTCTCCATGCTTATTAATTACTGTGGAGCCAATCATGCTAGGTGCATAGTTCCCCAATAAAAATAAGCAAATTCTATGTAATAAATTTATCTCCTTTTTTGTACTGTTTTATCACTATTATTTTTATTATAATTTATTAATTCTATTAATGAAGGTAACAGGGCTTTGGAGCAGACTCAGACAACTTAACATGGAGGTACCCACATGGGAAATGCTAGGTACCTAATCTTCTAGAAAAAGACAGTCTGTACTGCCTTATCATGTGAATGGGAACAACCTTTTCCAATTAGCTCTGTCACCAGAACAGGTTATATCTTAAATATACTATGATGGGACAGACTCTCTCATTTTCCAGCAGAATCCAGAGTGAGTGAACCGCAGGTGCTGAGTAAGGGAGATATTTACTTCTTCCTCCCCTCTTTTAGACTCTATGACTCCAAGGAACATGTCTAAGACTTTACTTTATTTATTTTGTACTTTTCTAAAGATATGGTAGACACTGACTTAAGCTATAGTGATCTTGGAGGCAAGACTCCAGGCTGAATGTTCCTGCCAACCTGGCAAGGAAGCCCTGAGAATCCAGGTGCTGGGACATCAACCCAAGGAAGCTTTGGATTTGGAGTTTGGTTGGGTCCATAGTTCATGGGAACTGAGCTATGCTGTGAACCCAAATTCCTTCTCCTCTCCCATGACATGGTGCAAAAGAAGGCATTATTCCACCCAAGTCATGATGCAGGGGCAAGGTAAGACAAAAGATGTTTATGTTTGTTCTTGTTATACCATTTAAGTAAATATTTCTTTGTAAAAGTTAATTTGAATGTTGAGTGGTTAAATGGAATTGGGATACAGGAGACCTCTAAAATTGAGGGTGTACCATAGGAACCAAGGGCAGGGCACCTTTCAACTTCTCTTTTAAGGGCACCAGACAAGGGATAGGTGAAAAGTAACATACCTGTCTTTCCCCTATGTCTAAGTGTTAGGTAACAAGTTCTAGAAAGGCACAAAAAGGTGACCTGGAGTCCAGGTATTTGGACATATGTAAGAGAGGCTTGGCTTTCAGTTTAATAAGACTAATTTCGGGATCCTTAATTGTTCTTTTGTAATGAATGGGCAGAGGTGGGAGGGGCAGTCTGATGAAGCCTCTGAACTCTTCATCAGAATAATGTTTTTAAATGAGGAAAATAAAATATCTAGGATTATAAAAGTGGGGTACGTCTATCAAAAAAAATTTTTTTTTTTTAAAGAACCACTATTTGTTCTAAATCAGATCAGGAATGTCAGGACTATGGAATTCAAACTGAAGATAAAACAAAGAATCAAGGCAATTAATGACAAAGGCAGGATCAATAATAATTGAGGAAAGGGGAAATGCAGGACAAGGGGTCATTTATTAAGGGAAGCCAAGTAGCCAATGGGTAATTAGGTGATACCGAAGTCTGGAGTCAGGAAAACTGTTTCCTGAGTTCAAAAATGACCTTGGATACTTAGTAGCTGTATGACCCTGCTTAAGGCATTTAACTATGTTTGCCTCAATTTCTTGTAAATGGCAAACTGATCTAGTATCTTTGCCAAGAAAACCCCAAAAGGGGCCAAGAAAAGTCATACCCAATTTAAAAACAACTAAACAATAGCCTGTAGTCAAAGAGGTTAAAAATACAAAATGGAGTCCCTAAGCCCCACCTTCTTATCCTTTCTGAGAATCAGTCATTGAATTTCAGGGTTGTAAAAGACCTCAGAAGCTGTCAAGTCAAATCTGAGCAAGAATTTCTTCCACAATCCTCATCTGACATGTGAATCCTAGCAGGAAGTTTTCATTACATTTGCTGTTGTTATAGATTTATTTCAATCATGTCCAACTTGTTGTGACCCCATTTGGGGTTATCTTCACAGAGATACTGGAGTGTTTTGCCATTTTCTTCTCCAGTTCATTTTTACAGATCAGGAAACTGAGATAAACAGGGTTTTCTGCCCTGACTTGCCCAGGGTCACATAGCTAGTAAGTTTCAGGTCACATCTGAACTCAGTTTTTCCTGATTCCAGGCTTGGCACTCTGTCCACTGCACCACTTAGGTATCTTGTATTATATTGCCATATCTCTAATATTCCATTTTCCAGTTTAAGTTTTTCCAGTATAAGCCAAGCAGATTTAAACCAAAGGTCTTACTCCCTTGAATCTCTCTCAAATTATTTTCAGTTACCTTCTGACAGCTGTAGTCCTCTAGCAGAGAGGCTGTGATAAGACCACCATCATGTTTCTCCTGATTTCAACATTTTCGGGGTCAGTTTTTCCCAGAAAAAGACTACCTCTGGGACTTGATTGACCTGGGACATCCTGGGTCAATTTGCATCTCCTTTGACACACCTTCCTAGTAGACATGAATTCCTAGTTATCTGAGAACATGAAAAGGCCTACCCACATGGAATAGGGGCCCTTTACACTTGGCAGATTTCCTAAAACTGCACACAACTCATCACATCCTGCACTGTCCAGACATATTTCTATAGACATGGGGAAAAAAGGAGTTTTTATACATATATGTATATGTGTATGTGTGTGTGTTATATGTATGTATATATTTGTTTATTTATGGAGCATTACCTATATATACACACATAAAATTACCAGTGGGATATATCTATATTGAATATTCTTTTAATGTTATGACTAAGTAAATCTCACTTTATTAAATGATGAATGACATATGGATGCCTCTTTTCACTCCCATATCACTGAACTAACAGGGAACTGACCAAGTCAAACCTTCACTTAGCAGGGGTTAAGTGTTAGGTTCTTACTAAGTGCTAATGAGATAATGAGATATTAGGTTCTTACTAAGTGCTAAGTCAGTACTTAACAATTCTCTAGTTCTGGCCATGACTGGTAGTTTTTACTTGTGAATTCCTGGGGAAGAGCTTGCATGCTTAGGAGGAGCAAGTTCGTTGGTTGAAGTAATTTTTCCCAGAAGCCCTTGCATTATCCCACACCCATACTCTGGGAGAATAAAAGAGGGAAGTCACTACTCTGGACCAGAGTTAACGGCAACTGTCTGGAGACAACGGCTCTCTACTGGAAGAAGAATCTGTCCAAGAGATTTGAGTTGACACAGCAGATCTCCTCCCAGAGAGCGATCGGCGGCTTCTGGAGACAACAGCACGTTACAGGTAAGAATTCAGGATATCACTGGGTTCAAATGCCAGCTCATTTCACTAACTAGGGCAATGAACACAATAAGAGACATGGAGTTTTTTAAACAGTAGAAACAAAACCTCTAAACAGGTTCTTAATCTGAGATCCATAAATAGATTTGAGAGGTATTCATGAACTTGGATAAGGAAAAAATCCTTATTATAACTGGTTTTCTGTATAATCCTATATATTTTATTTTGTGTATTTAAAAACATTATTCTTGGAAGGGCTCCACAGTTCACCAGGCTGCCACAAGAGAACATAATACAAAAAAGGTTAAGAATTGTTGCTCTCCAATTTGGAACTATGCCCAAAAAGTTATCAAACTGTGCATACCCTTTGATCCAGCATTGCTGCTACTGGGATTATATCCCAAAGAAATACTGAGGAGGGGAAAAGGTCTTGTATGTGCCAAAATGTTTGTGGCAGCTCTTTTCGTTGTAGCTAGAAACTGGAAGATGAATGGATGCCCATCAGTTGGAGAATGGTTGGGTAAATTATGGTATATGAAGGTTATGGAATATTATTTCTCTGTAAGAAATGACCAGCAGGAGGAATACAGAGAGGCTTGGAGAGACATCAACTGATGCTGAGTGAAATGAGCAGAACCAGAAGATCGCTGTACACTTCAATGCTGTATGAGGATGTATTCTGATGGAAGTGGATATCTTCAACATAAAGAAGATCCAACTCACTTCCAGTTTATCAATGATGGACAGAAACAACTACACCCAGAGAAGGAACACTGGGAAGTGAATGTAAACTGCACTACTGTCTTTCTACTCAGGTTACTTATACCTTTGGAATCCAATTCTTAACGTGCAACAAGAAAATTGGATTTACACACATATATTGTATCTAGGTTATATTGTAACATATGTAAAATGTATGGGATTGCCTGTCATCTAGGGGAGGGAGTAGAGGGAGGGAGGGGAAAATTTGGAAAAATGAATACAAGGGATAATGTTATAAAAATTACTCATGCATATATACTGTCAAAATTTTTTATAATTATAAAATTAATAAAAAAAAGAAAGAAAAAAAAAAGAATTGTTGCTCTACATTTTCTTGAGTTTAACATCTAAATGACCCTATAGGACTAAGTGACAGTCTGTTCTCAGCTGCCTAATGTGAATTCCTGTAAGACTTAATTGAAGTATAGACAAAGTCAATAATCACTAACTTTTGCTCTGAAGCCTTTGGGTAAAAAGGGGAGAGGGAAAAAAAGAGAGATTACTCCAAAACAAAAGTCTAGCCTGTACCCCTGCCCTGGGATACCAAGAAAGGGTCATATGGGAATTCCAGTATGAATGGAGGGAAGATATTCCTTCTATTATCTGAAGAAAATGCCAGCACCAGAAGACATTCGTGTTCAATCAGGAATAAAAGCCTCTTTGTGCCTGCTTCAATTGGCAGTATTGTTCTTTTGCTATTTGCCCTGACGTAAGTATTGCCCTAAGAACATGGTCAGGGTTAGTGATCATTTTCCCTATCAGCTGGACTAGAGTTGGTCACCCTGACACAGAGGACTTTGGGAATTTGTTCAATCATTAGAGAATGAATTCTTCCAAAAGTCTAAACTTATACCAAAAAGGAGGAAATTAAAACTAAACAATAATGATAAGGACATAGTAGTTAATGCTACTTCTCCACAGAAAAGACAGTTCTGCTCAAATTTCAGAGTAGTTTCCATATAATAGACATGATTAAACACATTGTGTAATTAAGTCTGTTTTCTTTTTTCCTCTCTTTCATTGGCATTTTCAAATATTTCAGTACTGAAGTTGTTCTTGACTGTAAATTGTTTTTAACTTTCATATTAACACCATATGTCATGTTTTCTATCTTATTAGTCAAACTATTCCACATTTTCCTGAAAACCCCAAATTTAGGAAAAACAAATGTTCCATTTACAGGATAAATTTCCATAAAATTACATAATCATAAAATAAAAATATAATGACACAGCAATGGAGTTTTTTGTTGTGGTTTCTTTCTTTTTGGCTACATAATTTATCATCTATTTCCTAGTAAGAGAAATTTAGTTGTCTAAATTGATTTATTATAAATTCAATAACTCCTTTAATTTATATAGCAATTCATAGTTTCAAAATATTTTATATACATTACTTCATTTGATTCCCAAATCAACCTAGTGAATGAGGTAGATAGGGCAGGTATTATTTTCCCAGTTTTATAGACAAACAAACTGATTCTCAGAGACATTAAATGATTTACCCAATATCATATTGCTAGTAAATGACAGGACAAGGGCTTGAAATATAGTCTTCTGACAAGTTAAGTGCTCTTTCTGTTATATACACTGTTAATCATTTCTTCCTTTGTAAGTATACAGTTTTCATCTATAGATTTTTGAACTCAAGTTAATTATTTATAAGCAAAATTATAACTTCACACAGGCCAAATGGATCCTTGTTTCAAGGAGCCAGTTTGGGGGGGCATCAGGGAACTTTCTTCTCATAATAACCACTGTTCCTGCACCTTATCTTTTCTGCTAACTCATATTAATGTATGAAGATATGTGCTGCAGTTATAAATCTTACACAGAGCCCCATCATTCTGGCACCTCTTTTCCAGAACTTGCCTTTCTCAGAAACCTCCCCAGGGATGAGGGCTATAATTTCTATGATATCACCTCTTTTTCCTATATACCTGAGTTGGATTGTCTTCAAAGCAACCATGCTCAACTTCTTAATCCAATCTCATTAACTACTATACCAGTGCCACAACAGTACCCTCCCCTTCAACACAACCTATCCAACTATTTCAACTCGAAATGAAAGAATTTCTAGTTATAATTCTCTATGGTACCTTCTAGCTCTAGAAGCCTATAATTTTATAATTACAGAAATTTAGCTAAATTGTTAAAAGAATTATTTATTTTAAACTTAAATGCAAAAATGGAGGGAAAACATTTTCCATGTGCACTAAACACAAGAGAGGATTCAAAATAGATAGGCAATGAATTTTCAGTTCATTTCATATAATAAATACTTCCATAGTATATTTATTTCCTTGTAGGTTTTATTTTGCTTTCTTGCTGTGCACTTTTTACTTCCTCCCCTTCCCTTCCAATTCCCCAAGAAGACTTACAATTAAACAGTGGAGATATATGTGTGTATATATGTGTGTGTGTGTGTGTATGTGTGTGTGTGTGTCTATATATACACACGTATATATATATATATATATAAACACATATAGATATATTGATGCACATATAACATAAAATATACACATATACATATGGACATATATATATATACATAGAGATATCAATAATCTTACACATGTATATTCATATGAATCTATGAAAGACTGTGTACACTAACCTTATTTATCCTCTGTTTCTCTGAAAATATTATCTTCCTTCATAAATCCAAGTGTTTCCATATTTTTCTAACTCTACCGATTCATCATTTCCCATATTCCAACCTTATACTGTCTGATTATTTTAAATAGTTTAAAACAATTAATATAGCTGGCATATAGTAGTTTTTCTATTTTTCTCTTTTGATTAAATCTATTTTAGCTTTAACTTTAAGATCATGATTACTACTCCTGCTTTTTTTTACATAATAAGTTCTACTCCCTATCTTTATTTTAAGTAAATTATGCTTGTTCTTTGCTTTTCTTCTACTCATTACCTTGTCCTAGACCTACTTCCCCAGGGATCCTTTCAGTCAGAAGTAATGCCTCTAGTGTTCATTAGCTTTAATAAGAAACTATGTCATCATTGCTGCCTTTTAAAATTAAATGGATAAGCTAAAAATCAGGGTTAGTGGACTATGCTTTAATTTTATTTTCACAAAGGAAGAAAATAAAACATAGTCAATCCTCAATTTTTGCAGGAGCAACATTCCTAGAAAAGAGTACAAAAGTAAAAAATGTGAAGGTTGATACACTGAGTCTACTGGAATAAGTTAGGTTCCTGAAACCACCAAAAATTAATCTTTCACTAGAAATTGATGAAAATATATTCTTTTATATATAATTATTCATAACAATAATTCTGATAATATATACTTTTCCTAACACGTAACCATGAACTGACCCATAAAATGACATACATAAAATAAAATTGATAACATGCAAAACATTTTTCTTGCTAGTAATTACTTAGAATTCTCTGATCTTTGTGCTAACATTTCATTACAAAACAAAAACAAACCAATAGTTTCTGACAATATTCACTTTTTGTAACATACGAAATTTATGGTAGCATAAATATTATACAGCAAATAAAATTTTTAAAACTAAAACATCTTTTAACAAGCATCTTATCTTCTGTATCAAATGGTGCTGTGAAGGCATTGCACTGTATAACAAATTGTTGATTTGTTAATACCAAACCCATGGTCAACAGTGGCTGCAGACATTCCAGTATTAAATTTATCTAACACCTTTATTTTCTCACTAAATTACATCACTGACTTTATGTACTTGGGCTTAGGGCCCAGAAGACTCACACCATACTTTGGGTACAAAATTGTAACACAAAATTTGAGTTATAAAAGCAAACAATGAAAATACACAATCAATGCACAGGGAGATCTTTACAACAGGAAAGTGAACAAGATTAGTGAAGGGCTTAGTAGGATACTAACCCCTCCAAAAATTGTATCTTGCATTTTTTTTCCCTCTACTACACATAATCTTGAAATACCCTTGAATGGGTACAGGAGCCAGTGAAAATGAAGATGGGATTAGTAATAAAATTATGCAAATGCTTGAAGTCAGTAAAGTTAAAAGAATGTTGAGAATTGACTGTATTTTCCTGAAGAATCTTAAGTAAATGGACACAGAAGATACTTGATAATAGAACAAAAACTTTCCTATGGGTAACACAAAAGGGAAGGAAACTTTTAGCTGTGGAAAGTCTGTGGAAAAAAGAACAAGATTAAGAAAGAATGTTGGTCAATTTCACTTTGCTAAGTAACTGGAGCAACTGGCAATAGCCAAGGGTGGTCAATTAAATAAGTCAATGAATCAGTGGGGACTGCCAATGAAATGTGAGTTAACTGTGCAGTTTCTGTCTACATGTTTTAATAAAAGTGTGAGAATGGGGAACAAGAAGACAACCCAGAGGCTGTACTACTATTCACAAAAAAGTAAAAGGACCAGGAGAAAGCTTTTAAAGCTTTGTCTAGGCTCCACATGGATTTTTTTTTATAGATAGGTAAGATGTAGAGAGCTGAAATGTATACTAGCGGGGGAAGTACACATCTCTATGAGATCACTGTCCCGTTTTAAAGATCAAAGTATAAATATATGCATATATCTGAGAATAATGGCATTAGGGAGAGAACAAGAAGAGAGGGAAGTTAGTAGATAGATGGTAGTAGCCATATATAGGATATCCAGGTTTGGCCAGAGGGATCTTACTGAGAACGGAGCAAAGAAGAATAGAGAAAGGGTATAAAATGCTAAGTGAAATTTGGGATGGGAGGAAAAAGAAAGTCAAAATGGAAGAACACAACCAAGAAATTAAGAGCAGCCACGAAGGACCAAAAATGAAAGCAAATTCTTAAGAAAATAACCCCTGACTTTTCATAATAAAAATAACTCTTTGGATAATCCTGTTTTCTTCTATCTTTTTCTTTTTGCCTCTCCAGCTTCCCTGTGCCCTTCCTCGCAGGGTTCTCACTCTCCTTTACTAAGTTCTCCATTCCTCTGAGCTTTACACAATTTTCTAAAAGTAACTTTTTAAATTTTATACACTAAGAGGGAAAAAACCTATTAACTTTAATGAAGGGAAACTATATGAATGGAATCTAAATAATACAGTTTTAACATTCCATAGAATTATAAGAATTTTAAAATGACATTTTAAAAATAGGAACACTTAAGTCCATTTTTACATATTATAAAAATTCAAATTATGCATCTCTAAAAATTATGCAATCATGACCTTTAGTTTTCCAACTTGGGCATCTCCATATTGTTTCTTATTAACACTTCAAGGATATTTAATTGGTTTGGACTTTAAAACTGCTAAGTTTTCTGGGGTTGAGTACTCAAGATCTCTACTACTTACAATGAGATTCCACTAAATAACAGGGATTTTATCAGCTGCATCAATTAGCACCTCTGAAAGATGTGAAGTTCCCATAATACCTAGGAAGTGCTGTAAACATCTTGAAAAAAGGACAAGGTGTTCCTATACCAGTAACAGAGAGCAAAGAATTTTTTCCTTCTTGCTTTACTGAAACATTTCCAATGCAATTATGGCAGAAATGAACTTAACTGGACATATTTTTAATAGCTCATCAGTTCAAGTTGGGTTAATTTAAAATATTTTTACTTCTCTAACATTTCAGGTCCTGTTTTTTGACATATGTCTTCTCAGTTACTGGAAGAATTATTCAAATCACATAGAAAAAATGCATAATTCCTTCGTAGATATACTTTAAGCATCAATGAATTCAGATCACTCCTTCTACCAACATAATCTGCATTCCCTTTAAGCTTCAGTAGATGGTCTAATATGTTGATAAGGCTGAGGAAAATGTATGAGAGCTAACCTTCTGGTGATGAATTTATAGATTTAGCTAAGTTGATCTTTGAATAATAAACATGACATCTATTGCTGAGCCATACTTGAAAGGGTTTCCTGCTTTATAGGATCTCACACAGGATCACATATCTAGAGCTGGAAGGGAACTTAAAGAGGGCAATACCTTCATTTTACAAATAAGAAAACAGTGGTTTGGGGAACATGTCCAATGTCCCACAAATAGTACTGGAAGCTGGATGTGAACCCAGGTTCTCCGACTCCAGAGCTAGTGTTCTTTCCATTTATCACCTACCAAAGATTGACCTTTTCTGTTTTTTGGACTTGGAAAATACAGGATTACCTTTGTGCCAGGATAAGGCAGCAGAGTACAACTTCAATGGAATTTCTTCCTAAAGGAAGACAAAAATACCCCCCAAATCTGAAGCATAACATGGGGTAATAATCTCAACTTCAAATTATATTAAGGTTATAACATTTATCTAACTGTATTTAAATCTGGTTCTAAATTCAAAAAATACTTTAAAATATAACTATATACAAAGAAAAAATTGGAATTCTAATGGAAATTGTTATGTTACTTTATGAATCCCACAAGTTTTAAAATATCTGATTTACAACATAGAAATCACAAATTTCTCCCAGTATTTGAATGAAAGCCAGTTATTTATCTTAAGTATTTTGATTTAATTATTTCTTCCTATCAAAAGACCTCTATATTTTTACTATAAATTTATTTAGTAAGCAACATTTCTAACGAAGGGAGACAACATGTATATAGGTACTATATGAAAAATAAATAAAAGTTAATTTGTTTGGAGAGTCTCATGTAGTAGATACTGGCTATAAGTAAAAAAAAAAAGTGAGGTGAATTAAATATACCCTGAGTCTGGGAGAAAGACAAGGGGAAAAGGAAAGTACAGAAGCTTCTAGACAATGATTATGTAAAGAACCATTTTTCAGAATCTGATTATTTCTTACTACACTATATTAACTTCCTCATCACTAGTCTACATGCAGTCCCATACACAGTAATTTTCCAAACCTGTTTCTTTAACTATATATATTTTGTACAGACACAAATTTTAAGCAAAATGTTTCTCTGTATAATGGGTTTGTCCACTCCATGTGCTCGCTCTCTCTCTTTCTCCCTCCTTCCCTTCTTCCCTCCTTCACCCCCCCCTCTCTCTCACACACACACACACACACACTTTTTCTCCCTTGAATCCTGTTACCAATCCTGTACCAGAAATTAGTCTTTTTTCAGGGAGCCAAAGGATTAACAGAATAACCAACTGCTTACAAGTGAATGAAACTGAGTAGGAGGATAGCTAAAGAAGTGCTCTCTCCCCTAATTCCACCCAGCTAACTGTCAACCAATTCCTTCCTTATCCTTCTCATCTCCATCTGACCTTCCTTGGACTGGGAATGTAGAGTTGTTCATTCCTCCATGCAACCTTAAAAGGAGGAACAAGAATAAAAAAACAAAAAACAAACAAAAAAAAAAACCTGAGGAATGAAATAGCTGTCTAGCTCTTTTTTGTTCTGGATGAAACATTATTAAACCCCAAAGATAAAACTTGAAAGTCTACTGGAAGTATAATAGCACTTTAAAGTCATTTACAAAAACTATTCATCCGCATTCTCTCACAAATACATATGTATCTTATTTAAAGTTATTGATCTCTATGCCATATCATTGAAGGAATTCTTCATTAGGGACAGGAGTAAAATTAGAAATCAATCTAAATTAAATTTTTAAAAAAATTAATTGTATGTATCAATGTAGGTCATTGATCATATAGACAGAAAAATTTAAATACTAATGAAAATTATTAAGAGTGAGAAGTCTCAGATATGCAAGTAATTTCCTACCTCTGTTATAAAATGATATAAAGGAAAACTTGTATAGGTGAATACTGAAACTTCCCTCCTGGAGTCTTTATAATGGTTCTCTATTATCTCCAAATAGGACCAAATTACAGTATAGAAGCCATATCTTTTTTTTTTTCCCAAAGAAAAGCATTATTTTGGATTTTTCATAATGAATCCTACCTTTTGAACTAATTTATAATTATTTCCTGTGCTCTTGTCTATACATACTTTTTATGTCTGATAAAATTTCATGGATTCTCTTTTTATTTTTCTGCCATTTTTTTTCTCCTGGACCACCATCAGTTCAATTCAATGCCCTTAGTATACCATGAATTGATTAGCATCATGGGATGAGCATAAGGCAAAAATGAATCAATTCTGGGATTCTTTCTAATGGTGCAGACTATATGATATTCATATCTGCCTATATTATGCAACGCTTGCTCATGTTCTTCCAATTATTGTATAGCAAGGGTTCATAATTAAATCAGAAAAAGTTTACTATGCAAAAAGTTATAAATAGGATTTTTGGTGTTACTGTATAAATTTTTTGCCCAGTTTTTAGACTTTAGTTATAGGTTTGAGAAGAACATAACTTATGACAGAAATAAAATGATGAATTTTTTCACATCTGATATGCATTTCAATCTTTCTTGACTTTTAATAGCCATTTTTATTTGTCAAAGGATTGTGAAATACATACAGTTGAAAGTGCTAAATTAGCATAAATGGTTCTGGGTTCAAATCCTAGCTCTGTAAATTATTTTGTGTGACACTGAACAAAACTCCTAATGTCTCTGACTCTCAGTTTCCTCATCTTCAAAATTAGGGGTGGAGTTTACACTATATATAGCTTCTAGATTTCCTCAATGATTTAAATTTATGATCTTATGATCCTAAAAAATTTATTAAATAATACAATTGTCTTAAACTTCTAATAATTTTTCAAAAAAATTCCATGTGTACATTGTTTCTGTAGTATTTGAAAGTGCATATGTACCTTATAAAGACTGCATGTTATTGCCAAGGTTAATGCCAACCTTGTGTAATTAATCTCAACATCAACAGAGTTAACTATTAACCACACATGTGTATCCCATTTTATCTATCATGCATTTTTAAATGTATACATGTATCAAATTGCTTTTCATACAAGGAGTGGATAACATGGTCAAGCTCTGATGATGCCTATCCTTAAAATTTTATACTGATGAAATTTTTAGAATTGCAAGGGACTATACATATCATCTCATTTAGCATCTTCATTTTATAGAGAAACAAAGCAAGACCCAGAAAAGTGAACTGACTTATCTGAGGACATAGAGCTTGTTAGTTAGTTAGTTTGTTTTTTAAGCAAGATCTAAAACTCGGTCTACTAACTCCAGATAAGTGTGCTTTCTATATACCCTGCTATTTCATACCAAAAAAAGCAATTTTGGTGGATGACAGTACTGTGAATTTATACAGTCCTTTCTTCTAAAATATATTTTTTAAGCTATTGCACTTTTGCATTATCATTTCTTAGATTTATATGGTATCTATCTTCAAGAATGGCTCACTAATCTTCACAAGATCTCAGAAAGTATAATAAACAGTATTACTCTTTCCATTTGACAATAAGGAAAAAAATTAATTACTAAAGGTCATTCAATATATGAGTTGCTAGGGTAAAAGCTGAAGGTGACTAAGTCCAAGACCTACCTACCAGAATTCATTCTCTTCATATAAAGCATGTTCCTTTTTATTGACATTTTATTAAAGTTATCAAGTCCAAGAAGGTCAATTGAGACAGGAATAAACAAAAAAAGTAGCAAAGTATGGCATTAACTTGCAAGATGGGGCTCTAAGTCCCAGGACAGAAATCCTAGTCGATTTGCATTCTGCCCTTTCAGACTGCCTATGGTTGACATTGGGGAATAATCAGAGACAGAAGAAAGAGATAGTCTGCCAGGCAATCATTGTCTCAGTTTGAGGTAATAACAGAGATGCTAAGACCATCTTTTATAGAGTTCAGTCCTCTTTACATTTCATAATGGAAGAGAGATGAATATGGGCCCACAAAGCCTCATGTAGCCTGGTCCTCTAAAGTTCTTTGTAGCTGAATATTCATAGGAAAACCTATTAGGAAATTCTGTTTAGAAAAATCTATTACCTTCTCAAAGATCTCCATTAAGAAAGCCCCCATAATCTTACATAGTAGCTCTCTTTAGTGCTTTATGATTTTGAGACAAAAATATTTTGGGGATCAGAAATTATAGGATCACAGATCTAAAGTTGGAAGGTACCTAACAAGTAACTTAGTCCAACCCTTTCAATATACCTAATAATGATATCCATCTTCTCTTTGGAAGATCTTTCCTTCCCTCCCTGTCTGTCACTCTCGCTATCTCTGTCTCTCTCTGTCTTTGTTTCTCTCTGCCTCCCTCTTCTTTGTTTCTCTCTCTCCCTCTGTCTCTGTCTCTGTCTCTCCTCTTTCTGTCTTTCCTCTCCTCTCCCCTCTTTCATATGCAAACATGGCCTACAAGTGTCCACAGAAGGGCAGTTGAGTCAGGGATAGGTGCTCAACAGCTAATTATAAGACACGGAATTATAAGACAAGGAATCCTAGTAATTTACTGGGATGGAAAATGCCTAGGACCACATATGCACATTAGGAAAGAAATCTAGGTCAGAATATAATTCCTCAACGACAGAGAATAACACAGGGTTATGGACCATAGGACGAGGACAGGGATAACTACACCAAGATGTCAAACTGAAGGAAGGAGTAGGGAAGAGATGGAAGCTATTCACTCATTAGTCATAGATTCAGGAAGTCTGAAATGAAAGCCAAAATCAAATATGTTTATCAAAAGGGTCAAAAGTCAGTTGAGAACAGACAAAACCAGAAACAGTCAAGATCAGGTTAAGGGCAAGAGATCTGACATACCAGCATCTTATAACAGGAAATACGGCAGAATAAGACAGTTATAGGAAATCACTTGAATAAAGTTGAATTGCCTGTGTTTTTGTTAAGAAATATCAGAAGCCCACTGCCTAGCTAAAGGATATTTTAAAAGCCTTTTTCACCAGGGTAGCTGTGAAGAGTCCTGATATTTCCCTTTGAGACATCTTCAGAGACAAAAAAGGACCTGGATTGGTAAAAAACATACAATGAACTATGAGGTATATACATGGGAAATTGATTCTTATATCCAACCTTCAGGGCCGTATTCTTCCCAATCTATAAAGTACAAGTTCTGTCTATATTAGAAGCAATGGTCTAATACATTTCAATATAGATGTCTATTCAGCCACTATTTGAACCACTTTTATTTTAAAAAAAAATTTATTATATTTTATTTTTTATTAATTTTATAATTATAACTTTTTTTTGACAGTGCATATGCATGGGTAATTTTTTACAACATTATCTCTTACACTCCTTTCTGTTCCGAATTTTCCCCTCCTTCCCTACACTCCCCTCCCCTAGAGGGCAGGCATTCTCATACATGTTAAATATATTATAGTATATTCTAGATACAATATATGTGTGCAGAACTGATTTTTTGTTGTTGTTGCACAGGAAGAATTGGATTCAGAAGGCAAAAATGACCTGGGAAGAAAAACAAAAATGCAAACAGTTTACACTCATTTCCCAGTGTTCCTTCTCTAAATGTAGCTGATTCTGTCCCTCATTGATCAATTGGATCTGAATTAGATCTTCTCTTTGTTGAAGAGAGCCACTTCCATCAGAATACATCCTCATACAGTATTGTTTTGAAATGTATAATGCTCTCCTGGTTCTGCTCATTTCACTCAGCATCAGTTCATGTAAGTCTCTCCAAGCCTCTCTGTATTCATCCTGCTGGTCATTTCTTACAGAACAATAATATTCCATAATATTCATATGCCATAGTTTACCCAATCATTATCCAATTGATGGGCATCCATTCATTTTCCAGTTTCTAGCCACTACAAAAAGAGCTGCCACAAACATTTTGGCACATACAGGTCCCTTTCCCTTCTTTAGTATTTCCTTGGGATATAAGCCCAGTAGTAGCACTGCTGGATCAAAGGGTATGCACATTTTGATAACTTTTTGGGCATGATTCCAGATTGCTCTCCAGAATGGTTGGATTCTTTCACAACTCCATCAACAATGCATCAGTGTCCCAGTTTTCCCACATCCCCTCCAACATTCATCATTATTTGTTCCTGTCATCTTAGCCAATCTGACAGGTGTGTAGTGGTATCTCAGAGTTGTCTTAATTTGCATTTCTCTGATCAATAGTGATTTGGAACACTTTCATATGAGTGGAAATAGTTTCAATTTCATCATCTGAAAATTGTCTGTTCATATCCTTTGACCATTTATCAATTGGAGAATGGTTGATTTCTTATAAATTAAAGTCAATTCTCTGTATATTTTGGAGATGAGGCCTTTATCAGAACCTTTAGCTGTAAAAATATTTTCCCAGTTTGTTACTTCCCTTCTAATCTTGTTTGCATTAGTTTTGTTTGTACAAAAGCTTTTTAATTTGATGTAATAAAAATTTTCTATTTTGTGATCAGTAATGATCTCTAGTTCTCCTTTGGTCACAAATTCCTTCCTTCTCCACAAGTCTGAGAGGTAAATTATCCTATGTTCCTCTAATCTATTTATGATCTTGTTCTTTATGCCTAAATCATGGACCCATTTTGATCTTATCTTGGTATGCGGTGTTAAGTGTGGGTCCATGTCTAATTTCTTCCATACTAATTTCCAGTTTTCCCAGCAGTTTTTGTGAAATAATGAATTCTTATCCGAAAAGTTGGGACCTTTGGGTTTGCCAAACACTAGATTGCTATATTTATTCAGTATCTTGTCCTGTGAACCTAACCTATTTTGGACCACTTTTAACAGTAATCTTTGGCATAAAAGGAGAGCAGAGTAAGATTATATAGGATAGAATAGAGATCACTAAAAACTAGAGTAAATCCTAAGTACAGAATGCAGTCACCAACTGTAATATACAGGATTAATAAACCAAGTAACAGGAATTGAACTGATAAATCAGTTTTTCAGTTAGAACTCTCTATTAGGTAAGGGAAGGTCACCCCACATAATATAGCAAAGCCTCAACAATAAATATTTGTTAAGCATTTATACTATGTTCTTGCCCTCAAATAGTTCACATTCTAAGGAAGTAGACAAGATGCAATTAACTATATGCATATACAATGTAAATGAAAAGCAAACTTAGGGAGAAAAGAATTAGCAGTGGTAAAAGGTAATACTGGGAGAGGGGAAGAAAAGACATCACAGAAAAGGTAATATTTGAGCTGAATCTTGAAGAAAAAAATTGGAAAAACCTAGGAGGCAGAGGAAAGAAGGGAGAACATTCCAATCATGGATTGCAAATGCATGAAGTTGAGAGATTAAGCATCATGTGTAAAGAACAGCAAGGAAGCCAGTATAGTTATATCACATAGTATGGAGGAATATACAAAGTATAAGAAGACTGGAAACATAGGAAGGATTCAGGCTATGAAGAGTTCCAAATCAGAGGATTGGGGGTTAACTATTGGAATTAATTAGGTAGGGGGATGATGTGGTTGCACTTTTAAAAAATCAATTAGGCAGCCCAATGGAGGAGCAATTGGAAGGGGAAGACTTGAAGCAAATAGCTCAATCAGAAAGCTCAGATTCAGGTGTCAGATAATGAGGGCTTGCAAAAGGGGGTTGGTTGGGTGAGTGAAAAAAAAGGAGGCATATACAAGATGTTATGGAGGTAAAAAATGACAAGAACTGCCAACAGATTAGATATGTTGGGTAAATGTAACTAAAAAGTTGAACACAGAAGACCTGGATGATGACAGTACTCTTGATAGTAATAAAGACATTATACTTAATAGTAATAAAAAATAAATTCAGAAGAGAGGAGAGAAAAATATAGTGAGCATTGTTTTGAGTATGTGGGATTTGAGATGTCTATGAGACATCCAATTAAAGATCCAAGAGAGCAGTTAGTGATGAAAGGCTGAGGTTTAGTAAAGTGATTAGGTTGGATATACAATTCTGGCAATCATCTGCATAGAGATAATAATTAAACTCCTGGGAGCTGAGGAGATCACCAAGCAAAGTAATATAGAATAAAGAGAACAGAGGACTGAACCCTAGGTCAGTGAACAGTCTGTGAATGATGAACTAGCAAAGAAATCTAAGGAGCAATCATCCAGATAGAAGGAAAAATACAAGAGAACCCATATTAAGATAATAATAAATAAAAACAATACCCCAAACCAATCCCAATATGAAATAGGAGAGAGTGTCCAAGAGGAGAGGGTAATCAATAGTATCAAAGAAGTCAGAAAAGTCAAGAAAAATGATGACTGAAAAATGGTCATTAGACTTGATAACTGGGTGATCTTTGGTAATTATGGATAGTAGTTCAATCTGATGATTAGATTGGAAACCAGAATGCATAGAGTTTAGAAGAAAATGAGAGGACAAGAAGTAGCAGCATCTAATATAGATGGCTTTCTCAAGGAAAGATAAAATATAGGATAGCAGCTACCAAGAATTGTTAGATCAAATAGTTCTGCTTGGTGGAGTTAATTTTGAATGAAAAGTTTGTATAAGTGTGAAAGATGACTTAATTGAGTTAAAATGGCCCAACTCCAAAATGTGAAGCATACATGTACACAAAAACTTCTTAAGCTCTAAGTATGCTGGGATGGGGTGTAAGTAAACTGACACTTCAATTCCATGAAAACATCTTAGACTTTAGAGGTACATTAAAATATCTGGTTCTTTTTATAGAATAAATTTGTAAAAAAGATATTCAAAATAGAAATATGAGGAATCATGACTCCAAAATGCTCTGTAAGCCTGAAAAATTCTGGAAATCTTTGGGGGGTTATTTGGTGTATTCTTCTAAACTAAGGCTTCTTCCAACTTTTTCCACTTGCAACCCCTTTTTGCTTAAGAAATTTTTACATAACCCCTGGTACATAGGAATACAAAACAGGTATACAGATCACATATTTACTAATAATAAATCATAATTTCAAAACTCCCACTTTCAGAATACATGCAGAGTTGCAAACCACAGTTTAAGAATCTGTGTTTTACACAATGTAAAACTATCCTAACTTTTCAGGTTTTCTCTCCCAAAACTTTGTGGGTAGATTACATAACTCAAGAACTGGTCAAACCCACACTCCTCAGGTTTAGCAAAGAGTTGGTAATGCTGGAAGCAGTCCAGGACCATCTGGACGAGGCCATGATGTTGTCCTGAGTCATAGGAATATATAAGGATATCATCTAACCATATAATAATGATGCTTCTGTCCAACAATCTTGGAACATCATGCTCATAAAACATTGGAAAGCAGCCAGGGCATTACAGAGTCCAAAATGCATAATGGTGTATTTAAAAAAAAAAAGCCATATCAGGTTCAGAATGCTATCTTCCACTCATTTCTCTCCTGAACAAGGGCCAAGTTGTATGCCCCACAGATGTCCAGCTTCACGTAAAAAGCACATAACCTGAGTAGGTCTAGCAGACTGAGAATAGAAGTCAAAACTTATGACATAGGCACACGACTAGGGTTGGAAATGGCAAAGGTTTTGCCTCAGATATGGAAAAGAAACAAGGAAGAGAAAACAAAGAAGGTCATTGGAGAATTTCACTCAATTTTAAATAACTTTTTTAAAATGAGCAAAAGAGAACAGAAATTCGGAAGGAAACAGATAAGGAAGACAACTTTAAAAGTAATCAAAATAATATTTAATTCATTATATAATTTAAAAAACATGCTGTATCATAATAAAGATTTGATGTTCCACACATAATTTTGTTCTATTTTTATATAGAAATGCCCTCTTCTTAGTGTTCATCAAATTCAGAATAAAAATAAAATTAAAGACATCCTAAATCCCTATATTTCGGGAACAGCCAAGTTAGATAGCAATCTGGCTGTTAAGTGCTAGCTGTTTCTGGGTACTGTTGATAGAAAAATAGATAAAAAAATGTCCCCAAGATTTTCAGGACATGGCTAGATCATATTAGTCTTAGTAGCTAATTCCTAGGACTACTGGAAAGAATGAACAATGTCTAAGTGGATCTCTCTCTGTGATACTATCCAACTGCAATACCTGTAACAGTCAGAAGCATATTTCAATTTGATGGCTAGACATGGCCACTATTTCATTGGAAGAGTATAGTTCATGTTAATAGCAAATAATGATACTCAAATAATACCAGTAGTGCTCAAGTGAAGTGTTTAGACTTTTAAAAGTGGTCCTTTTAATTTTTATAAAAGTCCACTTTTATATCAGAAACTCATCACTGAAAATAATTATCAAAGTTTCATTGTTTCTGACGGTATTAGAGCAATTAAATTATTGGCACAAATAACCAGGAGCAGGTTGAGAGGGGTGGAGGGCTAAGCATAGGTCACGTGCTCCTGAAAGCATTGGGATCCAGTTTTATTTTGTATGTAAGTTTTTGTTGTTTTCTGCAAACTTCATCAACTTTAGGAGTCAAGTCCTATTTATCTATTCCTCATATAGCTGAACAGCTCTGAGCAACCTCTGAATATCAATGGGGTCAAAAGAGACATATATTATGTTCAAATTAGATAAATTGGCAAGAGTTTGCTTCTATAAGAAAGTCTAACCCTTGGCTTTAGCAAGGTTAAATACACTTGAAAACATTATCTAAGGCACTTCTAGCAATAGCAAAGAATATAACAATATCGGTTGCAATGATCAGTGGACAGACCTCACATGAGATGAGATTAACACTCATTCAGTAAACAATGGTCCCTACCACCATGGAAATTCCTTAGGAAAGATAGAAATTTGTTCTCAATTAATTAATGAAATTTCTGTCATAGGGGAATCCACACAAGTCTGAATATGAAATGTGTATTGGTCTGGGAATTGTTTTCCAAAGGCTATATATTGAAACTTTAAGTAGAATCATGGAAGTAAATGACCATTCTACAGGTAGACTATGAACTGAGCACACTTTTCTCCTTAATTCTAGCCGTACATATAACAGAGGGAACATCTTTGGACTTTCTCCTCCTCATGGATTATACAGGGTATATACAAATTCCTGCTTGGTTCAGTAATACCAATAATATTGGTAGTAGTATTTCTTTCCTGAGCTTATAAAATAAATATCCCAAGCTGGGAATGTCCACAGACTTTGTGATTTTGGAAGACCCAGAAGTCCCATCAGCAGTCAGAGCTAAATGTTAGTCAAAGAATGGCTGATTGTAGCATCTGTATTGGATGGAGAGATACTAAGGATGAACAGACATGGAACACTAGTCACTCATGATAAAACTTCCTAGAAAATGACCCTGCAGAGGTACATACCCTTTGGGCCCGGCTGGGCTGCTCACTCCTCCTGGTAGGTTATATACATTTTACTACCAAATCATTGCTATATTAACCTGCTTGCCTATAGTTCAAGCCATCTATTTGTCTTGCTGACTTTTGAGAGATAAGATGAGAGATAAGATAAGATGTTCCTCAGAATTGTATAGGTCTAGAGCACAGAAGAAGCCTAGATCCAGAATCCTGTCTTCTCTGAAGCAGTAAGGGAGATCACGATAGTAGCAAGAACATAACTTTTTCAAAGAATGTCAAATAATCAAATACTTAAATGCTTAATACTTATCTGGAACTAAATTAGATGATACTGGAATAACACTTATTCTAATGAAAACTCTAACTCTATCATTTACTATCTTTGTGACTTTGATTTAGTAAGTTCATCTCTCTAGTTCTCAGTTTCTTTATCTGTAAAACTTGAGGGCTATAATAGGTCATTTCAAAGATCCTTTCTAGTTCTAATCATACTAGGATTGAAGACTTTAAAGCTCTATTTCTCTGCTACCAGTTACTAGAGCTATGTTCACCTTATACCAATTTCTTCATCTAGTGTGCACAGAAACACAGTGAACTTATATACACGACACTAGTAAAGTTCAAGCAAGATCTCATTCCCAGCAAATTGCCGCTTGCATCACAAAAGAGAAGCAACCTAGGGTACAAGGTGGGGGCAGTTCCATGAATGGCCACTGGAGGGGAGTCAAGAGTCAGGGAGAAGTACGCAGCAGTTAAGATTGAGGCAGGAGTAACAAGATGTGGCGAAGAACTCTGAGATTCATACCAAGAAAGTGAGTCAGATGAGGATCTAATTCCTTGGAAATCAAAGTTCACGAAGCAACCCAGTGAGTACAGCTAGATGGTGGGATTAGGAAGGCAACAGCTACAATCATAAACCCAGAATAATGGAGCACTCTCTACCTTAGCTGAGGCTTCTTGCTATTACATTAGAGCAGAGTAATTATGTTCCAAATACACAGAAAAAACAAAAAAATCTGGTTGGGCTCTCATTTTAACTGCCTTGTTATTAATCCTCAACATCCTTTCTCTTCATGTGCTCTGCAGCATATATGCATGTTTCAGGATGCCTTGTCTACCTGAGGACAGGTTAAGATATCACTCTTGAGTCCAGGCACTGCATTATTCAGAAATGATCCATGAAGACACTGCAATTCTGCTGAGCTTATACTACCTGTTAATTTATATCTGTGACTACCCTGATCATCAGGGCTTGGTCAGTAGAGACCCTAAGTTTGAAACCAAAGAAGAAACATCATCCAAAGAAGCAGGATCCAAAACACACCTGTGTATTTGGGGCAGCTAGATTAAGCAGTGGATAGAGTGCCAGGACTGGAGTCAGGAAGATCTGAGTTCAAAATATGGCCTCAGACACTTACTAGTTAGCTGTGTGACTCCGGTCAAGGCACTAATTCCTGTCTGTCTCAGTTTCCTTATCTATAAAAATAAGCTGGAGCAGGAAATGGCAATTCACACCAGTATTTCTGCCACAAAAATCCCAAATGTGACCACTGAGTCAGACTGAAATAACTGAACAAAAACAACCAATGGCAGTGGCGTTAGGCAAGTAATAATTTCCCTGGGCCTCAGTTTTACTCATCTGTAAAATGCAGTTGTTGGATCAGATGGTCTCAGGTCCTTTCAACTCTAGAGCTATGCTCCTATGACCACTTGAAGATACCTGATGCTAACTAATCATCAAGAGAAGATATAAGCATCAAGGAGAGATATAAGAATCATAAGCTAATTAAGACAGAAATCAAAGACAGAAATAGTTGTTACCAAAGAACTGAGGAGTAGAATCAGGAAAAATAAATCTGAGCTCAAATTTCAGAGCCAATGCCAACAAATACTGTGTTTCAGATCACAGTGAATAGATAAGGGTTAGCAATCATAGTAAATTGCTTTTAAAAAATTTAAACCAACTTTACTTCTTTTTGAAGTTGCAATAAGAACTTTCTGCCTGGATAAATTTGTGAATATCTTGATAGTATCATGAAACAATTACTTTTTGATGGTTGCCCATCGGACTTCTTTTGAAACATCTCAGCAGTTACTATGTTGATTTTTTTTTTTAATGAGTTGACATTAATGTCTCTTATTTAACCTTTTGGTTAATTATGAACCTCTCAGTTTTTTTCCTGCATTTATAACTACTCAGTCCTGATTCTATATTTTTTGAGAGAGAAGAGAGAAAAGTGTACCTCTAGGCATTCTATTATATGTTTGTTCCTAAAAGATAAAATGATTCCTTACAATGATCTATCTTAATTGTCTGATACTATTCCAATACATTAATATATCACTATTTGTTGAATATTTTCCCCCATTTTTGGAACAATTAAATTGGCTCAGTCTTTTGCAATTACAAATTTAGCTTATGTTCTGTTTATAGCAACTATCTTAACACATAATGAATCACGTCTCCAAAATGTGGCTATTACAGATCTCCTCTTAAAGTCCTGGGTAACCCTAAGGGAGGAATGAAAACTCAAATAGAAATGGGGACTAATAATCTGAATTCAGGATCCTTGATAGTCACATAATAATATAATGTGATCTATGTTTTATTGTATTTTGATTTACATTGTGAAATATTTCCTAATTACATTTTTCTAGTTCTTAACGCCTAAGCGGTCTGGGAGAAGGTGTATTTTATTATGTCTCACAATCCCACCCTGGTGTGCTTCCTGTCATAATTATCAGTGAAATCAATTGGCTAAAATTAATTAGTTTTCAGAAAGGGATATTTACTATGGTGATATAGAAAGAACAGTTGATACAAACGTTATCCCAATAGTTTCTGATATTTTCCCTTAAGTATAAAGAGTCCAAACAAAAGTGAGCTAAGTGTCAAGAACATGTGGCAAAAAGTAAGTCAAAGCTACTGGAGGGAAATGCTTTTGCTGGAGTCCTCAAGATGTTTACCATGTATTGTGGTATAGCTTTTATGTTAATATCCTTGTGGCTTCTTCCTGCCCTTAATCTATTCCAGTCTATTTTCACTTATCAATGCAGATACCACTGCTCACTGCTATCAACTGGGATAGTGCTGATGGGAAATCCAAAATTAAAGCAGGGGGATTCAAAGAACTCTGCTCACCCCTAAGTGATTCTGTTTCAGGTGTGGCTCTATTCTCTTACACAAGCAATATTATCTCTCACTTCTAACTAGGAGGATGATTTTATACAGACCTCAAAAGACATGTTTATGACTCAGCCAATCTGCACTGACTTTCTATGTTTAAGTCTTCTTGATAAATGGATGAGGGTTAAATGGTGTGAATAATTTCAACCTCATCCTTAAAACAAATAATGTTACTAAGGCTATTTTGGAACAAATACTTCTTTAATTTATATATATGAAACATCGTCAAGGATCCCAACAATGAAATTATTGAGTCTAAGTATATGATTTTTATAATTTTTATTGTGAGCTATCAAATTGTTTTCTAAAACAAGTCTTAAATTCTGCTCAATGCTGTAACAGCTAGTGATAAACTAACTGTGCTATTTTTCTCCCAACAGAGAAATGAAAGAATAGAATGAAAATGTAGAATAAAAGCTATATTTTTGGATATGACCAGTGGAGGAATTTGTTTTCCTTGATTACACATTTGTTAAAATGTTTTATTTTTGTTTTTTCCAAAATGGAGTAACGAATGTAGGAAGCAGAAAAAAATAAATTTTTGTTAATTGAGAGAGGTTACAGAGTCTTAAAGTTTGCTATTCTACCAACAATGAAATGACATATTTTTCTTTGGGATTTTGGGGGGGGGGCATGTTGGTGAATATAAAGGGATATATTAAAATTATTTTAATTTGCATTTAAGACTAAACATTTTTCCCAAATGATTACTAAACGATGTGTTTCATCTCTACAATTCAAATCTACAAATATTTATTAAGTACTTAACAGGTATCTGTTGGGTACTGCACTTCATGCTAAGATCATAAAACTAAAACAAAACAATCTTTACCCTAATGGCATTTGCATTATACTCCTGAAAATTGTCTGTTCTCTTGATCATTTATCCCCAATGTTCCATAAGTTACCTATGTATATTTTTATAGCACCTTTTAGATACCAACATTTTCTCCAATCCATTACCTTTCTCTTTCTTTTGATTATACTGTTTTTATTGTACAGAAGTAATTTATTTTAATGTAATCAGGTTCATTTATTTTGTGCCTAATGATTCCCTTGTCTTCCTTCCATAATTGATAGAAATACATTATTCCATTTTTGTCCAGGTTTTTTTAATTTTCTTTTTTTTAAATAATATTTTTTGTTAATTTTATAATTATAATTTTTTGATAGTACATATGCATGGGTAATTTTTTTTACAGCATTATCTCTTGTAATCACTTCTTTTCCGAATTTTCCCCTCCCTCCCTCTACCCCCTCCTCTAGGCAATGCCATACATGTTAAATGTGTTACAGTATATCCTAGATACAATATATGTGTGTAAAACCAAATTTCTTGTTGCACAGTAAGAATTGGATTCAGAAAGTAAAAGTAACCTGGGTAGAAAAACAATAGTGCACACATATTACACTTAATTCCCAGTGTCCCTTCTCTGGGTGTAGCTGATTCTGTCCATCATTGATCAACTATGTTGATCAACTCTATGTTGAAGATATCCACTTCAATCAGAATGCATCTTCATACAATATCATTGTTGAAGTGTATAATGATCTCCTGGTTCTGCTCATTTCACTCAGCATCAGTTCATGTAAGTCTCTCCAAGCCTTTCTGTATTCATCCTGCTGGTCATTTCTTACAGAGCAATAATATTCCATAGCCTTCATATACCATAATTTACCCAACCATTCTCCAATTGATGGGCATCCATTCATTTTCCAGTTTCTAGCTGCTACAAAAAGGGCTGCCACAAACATTTTGGTATATATAGGTCCCTTTCCCTTCTTGAGTATTTCTTTGGGATATAAGCCCAGTAATAGCACTGCTGGATCACAGGATATGCACAGTTTGATAACTTTTTGGGCATAATTCCAGATTGCTCTCCAGAATGGGTCCAGGTTTTTTTATAAAAATAATTTTCCTTTTATGCTTAAGTCTCTCTGGAATTGACTGAGAATTAGGTTATGAGATTGAGCTAAAACAATTTCTAGATCAATAAATATAAGGACTATGAGGAAAGATGGGGAAAATATTCTACGATACATTCATTTAAATGTAAATAATGTTAAAGTAAGTTTAATTGGGTTTCCTCATGTTTAATATTAATTATAGTCACTTTTTAAAAAGAAAAGACAACACAACCTGTACTATCTTTCAAGGAATAATACTGAAATGATAGAATTGATATTTCTATTCCACTTTGCCTTAGTGAGACCTCATGTTCAATTCTGGGCATTACATTTAAGGAAGGCCATTGAAAGCTGGAACAGATCCAAAGAAGGGTAACTGGAAATACGAAGTGATGATGGAAGACTATGCCATACATGAATAAGTTGAAGGAACTAGGGATTTTTAGCCTGGATAGGAGAAATCTCAAAAGGAACATGACAGCCATATGCAAGTATATAAAAGGATATCATATGGAGGCAGAACTAAAATGGCAGAAAAAAACCTGGACATTGCCTTAGCTCTCCCAAGCTTCCCTCAGAATCAATGATAGATCAAACCTCTGAACATATTTTGGAAAGACAGAAACCACAAACATTTGGAGTGTAATAATTTTCCAGCTTAAGACATCTTGAAAGAACTTCAGAAAAGGTCTGTCTGAATTGGGCAGGAGGGAACTTGGTCAGTGCAGGGAATCCAGAGGAAGGCTCTTAGTCAGAATATAGCAACACTGAGTACTGATTCAGATGGCTAGTGTCTCAGCAGCCAGCTGTGAGACTTCCAAGGCAATCACAGAAAGCAAATTGTAAGCCCCCAAACCCAAGCATAACAGGCAGAACTAGTCCAGACCAACCCAGCTCAGTGGGAAAGTCTGTAGTACAACCAACCCCAGTGCAGCAGAAAGTCAGTGAAGCACTCCTGTTCCCCTGGAAAAAAAAAGCTTGTGACAGTCTTCCATGTCCTTAGAGCAGAATTGAACTTTTATAAATTAGCAAAAAAAGCAAAAAATAGCTTTGATCATAGAAAGCTACTATGGTGACAGGGAAGATTAGAACACAGATCCAAAAGAGGGCAGAAAGAGCTTAATAAATTTGGAGAAATGGAAATATATATACTGAAGAAATCAATTCCTTAAAAAACAGAATTGGCTAAATGGAAAAAAAAAACACTGAACAAAACACCTTTTTTAAAAAGTACAGTTGGCCAAATGCAAAAGGAGGTAAAAAAAAAAAAGGAGCTGAGGAAAATAATTCACTAAAAATTAGAATTGGACAAATGGAAAAGAATGACTCAACGAGACATCAAGAATCAGTCAAACAAATTTTTTAAATGAAAAAAGAGAAGAAAATGTAAAATACCTCATTGGAAAAACTAACCTGGAAAATAGATCCAGGAGAGTCAATCTAAGAACTATGGGACTACCTGGGGAAAAAAGACCCTGGACAGAACAATTATGGTTTTTAAAGATTAAAATGTTTACATTCCTTCATGAGAAGATGATAAGCAAATTACATCTTGCTAAAGTGTACTATAGATAATGAGGTAACATCAATACTAAACATATATGTACCAAATGGTATAGCATCCAAATTCTTAAGAGAAGTTAAGCAAGTTGCAAGAAGAAATAGACAGCAAAATTATACTAGTAGGAAATCTCAACCTCCCTTTCTCAGAATTAGATAAAGCCAACCACAAAATAAACAAAAAAGAAGTTAAGAATATGAATAGAATTTTACACAAGTTAGATATGATAAACTTTTGGAAAGAACTGAATAGGGATAGAGAGGAATATATCTTTTTCTCCATGACAATCTATACAAAAATTGACCATTTATTAGGGCATAAAAATCTCACAATAAAATGCAGAAAGGCAGAAATATTAAATGCATCATTTTCATATTATAGTATGTAATATATGTAATATACATGTATGTATATGCATATACTTATATATAAAAATACGTGTAATAAAAGCCAGGGAACAATTGACCAAAAATTAGTCAGAAATGAAATCATCTAATTCTAAAGAATGAGTGGGTCAAACAACAAATCATAAAAACAATAAATAATTTTATTTAAGAGAATGACAACAATACCAAAACTTTTGAGATGCAGCCAAAGCAGTTCTTAGGGAAATCTTAATATCTCTAGGATGTTTACATGAATAATAGAGAAAGAGAAGATCAGTGAATTTGGCATGCAACTAAAAAAAGCCAGAAAAAAAAAACAAATTAAAAAACTCCAAATAAATACCAAATTAGAGATTCTAAAAATCAAAAGAGAGATTAATAAAATTGAAAGTAAAAAAATTATTGAACTACTAAATAAAACTAATATTTGGTTTTATGAAAAAAAAAAAAAGAAAATAGATAAACCTTTAATTTGATTAGAAAAAGGAAAAAAGAAAACCAAATCACCAGTATCAAAAATGAAAAGGGTGAACTTGCCAACAATGAAGAGGAAAATAAAGCAATAATTAGGAGCTATTTTGCCAAATTGTATGCCAATAAATCTAACAATCTAAATTAAGTGGATTAATGTTTACAAAAATATAGATTGCCCAGATTAACAGAAAAGGAAATAAAATACTTAAGCAATCCCATTTTAGGAAAAAAAAATTGAACAAGCCATCAATGAAGTTCCTAAGAGAAAAAAAAGAAACTTCAGGGCCAGATGGATTTAGAAATGAATTCTAGTAAGCATTTACAGAACAATTAATTCCAATACTATTTAAACTATTGGGAAAAATAAGTAAAAGGATGTCATATAGAAGGAGGATTAGATTTGGTCTTTTTGGTTTCAGAGAACAGAGCTAGGAACAATGGGTGGAAATTTAGAGGGAAATTTCATTTCCATGGAAAGAAAAACATCAAACAAGTGCTATGCATAAGTGAAATGGAACACCTCAGGACATAGCATGTCTTCAAGTAGAAGCTAGATAACCACTTATTCAAACTATGAATGGAAGGAGATAGAGAGGACTCCTACTCCACTACAGGTAAAATGGAATTTGGATTCCTGAATTTTCTTCCACCTTTGAAATTCTATGAAAAGCTCCTTCTCAAATGGATAAGAATAATTACAATGATATTAAAAGTCTACAATAGCATACTGTTTTAAAAATGTTATTAATATATTTATGTAATATTTTACAATTTACAAAGCATATTTACATATCTTACACACTCTCTGAGATAGGTTAGACAAAGTACTGTTATCACCATTATACAAGTGAGGAAGTTAAGGGTCAGATAGGTTGGGGTTTTTCCCCTTCAAGTCACATGACTAGTAAATAGCAAAGCCAGGATTAGAACTAAGCCTAAGGATAGTCATCCAGTTAATTCTTTCACTCAACCACACTCTTTGCCACGGAGAGACTGTGGACTAGATGAAATTATATTTTTCCAGATTCTCAGTGAAAACAATACATGAGAATCACAGTCCATACTGAAAATCAAGATAGATTACATCTATTGCTCTCCCTCTTGTCTACAAAGACTCACTCTCCCATAAAAGGAAATTAAATTGGTCAGAAACAACTGCTTTTCACAAAGTCATCATTTCTGTGTAGTATCTTATGCTGTTCTGAGTGATAGCAAATTGATTGTTTGATGATTTATTCAAGTATCATCCTAAATGTCACCATTAAGCTGACAGCTTACACCTGCATTGTTTTACCTTGAAGCATTGGAAATCAAGAATAAATATCCCATCCATAGCCTTTCTATTATGAAAACTCTTAATAATGGAAAAGGAAACAGTATGAATATTAATTAGTTTGATCTCTGACATACAGCTGAAGTAAAATGTTTTTTCTTGCTTCTAAAGAAACAGGATAGAATGTGGAGAGAAATGATACTCCTCAATCATCTTCAAAATTCCAAAGAAATAAAAGAAATCTTAATGACTTCTTTCCTGTTATATTTTCTATTTCAATGTTCACTGAACTAAGAATACATCACAAATTTCACCACAGAAAATCTTCCTATTACTGTCATTTAATATTGTATCTCTACTATACTGCTGCTATTTATTAGCTACAGGGAAGGCACAAAGGTAACCAGCAAATTCTAGAGCATCATGACCTTTTCTCACAGTGTATCTAAAAGCAAAATAAAGCTTTTTTTATATAAGAAGTCTTATCAGTGAGTTCCATAAATTGCATTTCACTTGAAGAAATTCCAAGGGAATTGCAATCAGATGGTATTAAGAATCCAGTGTAAGTCAGGTCAGCTATTTCAATGGTTTTGTTTGGACAAATGTACCATATCTATTCTAAGACTCATTTAAAATCCACCTCTTTGACCCTCATTGCAAATGTCAATCAGTGTTATACTCCTTCTCGAACTACTCCTCTGATAAGTGTTACCACATTAAAAATGAACACAACTTGGTTTGGTGATTCCCGAAATGGGAATCTAAATGCCAACTCTGAAATTCTAGTTGAATATCTGGGACAAGGGCATAAAATAAAATCAAGAATCTCAATTTCCACAAATCTTAGTGTTCTCCATAGTAATTACTTTAGTCAATGAGAATTTATATATATGCTTTCTTGAAATGGAAATTTATTGTTATGTATTTTGAATCCCCTCTGATATTCTGTCATGACAATCTTTTGTTTTAATTTTCCTTTTCTGTCTTTCTTTTTCCATTCTATTTTTTTCTTACTTGTATTTAGCTCAGTAAAAAAGTTTAAAAAAATTCTAACTTGCAAAAAATAGAATTTAAGATTAAAATATACATAAACAAGTCTAAAAATAGTTAAAACCTTAAGTAATACTTATCTAGGTGTATGTAGTTCTTTGGTAGTTTTGTTATATGGACTACACATGTAATAGCCCTGTATAATTCTTTATCCTATACATTCCTCAAGGACAGAAGTGTTATATTTAAAAGCAAACATGGAGCAGAGACTAGTATAGCACAATAATTCAAAATCATAATAAATTAATTTTCTCTTTCCTTTTCACCTTTTGTTCTATTAGATTCTATAGTGACTTCATAGTATATTCATAAGGAACAAGCTTTTCATTTTCAGTTTCTCAGGCCTTTGCTAAGTTTAATGCAATTTCTGCCCCCTCTTTTCTACCCTTACTCTCCTGAGCATCTCCTTTTCCCCACTCAAGTCAATCTATTCACCATTCATCTCCATCAGATCACCCTTCTACTTCTGCTTGATATTTATCTGATTACTTCTGATACTTCTGATTATTTCTAAGACATAGGACATATAGGCAAGGACATAAATACTATTTGATATCAATAATTATGGAAGAGTTGTATTTCTAAGTTTCAATCAAGAATTTCTAGAATTCATTAAAAAAAAAGCTGGAGAGCTGGTTTAATTTCCCATTTTTCTTAATGACTATCTTCCCATTTTTCCAATTCCTTAATATCTAAATTTCTCTTTTCTTAGGTCTGCTTTTTTTTGTAAAGTTTATTAGCTAAACATGTACACTAGATATCAATGTAATTTTCAGAATAACATCTTTTGCACAGCTATGTCAAATATAATGTAAGAGATTAAAGATTGAATTGGAGTAGTTTGTTTTTCCTCCTCATTCCTCTCAATTTCCTTCTATAGGAAATGTTATTTTCTTCAGCATTGTAGGGGAAAGGGAAAGGACTAAAAACTTATAAAGCTCCAATTATATACCAGGTACTTTGCTAAAAGATTTTTTTTTTTTTTAAATATCCCATTTGATCTTCACAATAATTCTGAGCTCTAGGTACAGTTATTATCCTCATTTTTACAGATGGGAAAACAGGCAAATAGAAGTTAAATAACTTGACCAGAATCATACAGCTAGTGAATATCTGAGGCTGAATTTGGACTCAGATCTTCCTGATTCCAGACCCAGAACTCTCTCTTTTGAGCCAACCATAAGGGTATAAAGATCAAATTTCTTCCCTGTAAATATTGCATCATCTCAATCACCTCTGAACATTTCTAAAAGGAAAATGTCACCCAACTATCCCCAAATGCAGATTTTTTTTCTTGTCTGTATAAACATGGCATTACAACAATAAAAAAATAAGTTCTTAATGAAGGAATCATGAAAAGAAATGGAGTTATGAAGCTGGCTGGTTGACAAGCCAAGTACAAAACAATTAAGTATCACTTCAGAACTTCAGCAGCATTCAACCTGGAGTTATTTAAGACATTTCAAGGTCTGTGCTTATTTAAGCAAATGGATTCTTATTGAGTAATGATACCAACCAAAAAAAAAAAAAAAAAAAAAAGAAGAAGAAAAAGAAAAAGAGCTGTAAAACATAATCTGAATGATATTTTAATGATTAAAAAAAACCTTCAATTTTCACTTAGGATGACAGAAAGGAAACTGAACTAATTTAAGGCTGATTCTTTAGATCTTTAATAAGAAAAGTTGGGAAAAGATCAAAGCAAATGAAATAAAGAGAAAGCAAATGGTGGGATGATCTGCTACAGAACATATGAATTTATATAGGGAAATGTAGGAAAGGATTTTCTCCCTTCTAAGGAGATAGATGACATTATCAAAATACTTACTGCTTGGTATACAGTAAGGACTTAAAAATGTTTTTCCATTAATTCACTTGTTCAAAATAATGGCTAAGAATAAGAGATATCCAATCTCATTTTGAAATTTACTTTATTGATTTAATGTGTTAAATGCTAAAAGAAACCAGACTAAAATGGTCTCTGAGGGATCCATGGCCCTGACCCAATTACAAGTTCAGGTACACTAGCACAGTGTACTTCTTCCTCAACCTAAAACCTGAAAAGCATCATCTTTTACTCTCGTGGTACTAAGGCTCAATAGATTCCATAATAGTTAAATAAAGGAGGAAACAACTTCAAAAAGGAGCAGGTGGAAGGATCTGATAGGAAGAATTGTTTTTCCAATATCAAACTCCTAATTTTGTAAGGTCTAATATATGTTACAGTAGATAAAAACTTAAGAACTTAGATTTTTCTGTAAACTGGGGCTTACTATCATAGAAAATGTTATTCCCTCCCCCCCACCCCCTTGCAATGTAAGCAAAGGAATGACAGATACTCTCCCTGGGGTAAGGAACCATAGCAACAATCCTGTTCTGTGACAAAATAAGCCAGCTACAGCAATTTCTCTAATTGTCCCTTTTCTCCCACCCCAATCTATACCTCAAAGGCATTATGTTATTTAATGTAAACAAAAAGTGAAAGTAATCCTTAGAGATTTCTAGAATTCTCTTGATAATATTAAAGAACTTAAGTTAGAACATTCTGCTGCCTCCAAACAAGAGAAGCTAAGAAATCACCTACAAACAGTATCAAGAAATAGAACAGAATTTTCTTATTCAAACAAGTCCAAGACTTCCCTAGCTAAGCTCCAAAGATTCCCCCCCCCCCCCCCATGATTCACTTCTAGTGTAAGACCATGTATTGTAACATGGTTAACAAATAGTAATTGGGCTGTGTCATATCTATCTTATCCAGCATTGCAAGAGTGAAGAACTAACATCTGAAAGCATCAAGAACTGGAGCTTGGTAGGAGGGTGAACACCAGGTTGGAGAGTTATCTTTAAATGTGCCAGAGCCTTCCCAGAAGAATCAAATTTATTTCTACCTTTTGCCCCAAGGGGTACTTTTAAGAAACCTCTCCACTTCAGTAAGATTGGCTGGTAATATCAGACCTAAAAGCTAGTTAGTTTAGGAAGCTATATTGACCCTCTATAACAAATTTAAGAACATTTTTAAGATCAGATTTTTAGGCTCTATAAGCCTTCCATTCAAAACAGCTTTTGTGTTAATTTTCCTTCTTTCTTACCTTACACCTAATTCCTCGTTTTTAATTTACTATTTCTTTCTATGGTTGCAATCTTCATAGTTGCAATGTTGAGCTCATTTCCTTCATGTCTTATATTCAATTATTCAAGTCCTATTTGTTCCAGCTTTGCAAAATCTCTTGGATCCAATCTCTCCTCTCTACCATACTTCCATAAAATCCCTCATTATAACCCACCTAGACTATTCCAATGAGTTCCTAACAGATTTTCCCATTTCTATTTTCTTATTCTTTCACACCACTGACATAATGGTATTCCTTACACAAACATCTGTTCATGTCAGTCCTCTCAAAAACTCAAGAGAGACCGGATTCTACATACTCCAGGTCAAAAAAAAAGTTAAATTTTCTAAAGTTTATTCACAAGGTAAAAAACAGTATATAGAAATATCTGGAGACTTATAAAGAAATGGAAGAGAAGTCAAAAGATCACCTAAACCAAACTCCTTATTTTAGAGACCCAAGAAGGTTAAATCATTTTTTTCAAAGTCACATAGGTAGTAAACATCAGGGACAGTACAAAGCCTCTCATTCTAGAATTGGAGTTCCTTTCCCTTGCCCATGCTGCCTCCTCAAAGTGTATAGATAAAAATTAAAAAAAACTACCCAGGAAGAGCTGAGTAGCACGCCTAATTATTAAGCTAATGTTTTCTGGCTGAATTTTCACTTGATCTACCTCTATGTAACCAAATGATTCCTCAATACACATATACAATACAAAAATATGTTATTTTTGCTTTAATTTAACCCAAGAAAGGCACACTTAGAACCAAATACCTCTGTCAGGGATTCTTAATGCCTAAACAGTGATAGATTACAAGAGATCATGAGTTTGTGTTTTAAAAATATTTTTGACAAACATATTTCTTTTGTGTTTTTATAAATTTTATTTTATGAATTTAAAAACATTATTTTGGGAAGGGAGCCATAAACTTCACTAGTCTGCTCTATGCCAATTTGCAATTTCCCTACTTAGGTACTATGGATTGAGCTCATTCATCAGTTCTAAAATTTCAGGCTCACGTTTGGCCATTTAGGAAGCCATTTGATTGTAAGCCAATTGGCAGGCTACCTAAAAGTCTATTTCATTATTAGCTCACCTCTCTCCACATAAAGCAGAGAGTAGAAAAGGAAGCATAAGAATATACTACAGTGTGCCAATCTTCAGAAAAACCACATAAAATTAACATGACATTTCCTCCTTTTCCTTTTAAATTTTATGGAAGAGATAGCATTTGAGTTACATCATAAAAGAACAGGAAGGGATAATGGCAAGGGCATTCCAGACAAAAGAAACAGCCCACAGTTATAAGAGTAGGAAAATAGTGTTCATTTTTGGGGAATGGTGAATAAGTCCAGTTTGGCTAAAATATAGAGTATATGGAAGGGAGTCATAATGAGCTTAAATGATGTTTTATAAAAGTAGGTTGTGACAATTTTTGAAGGATCTAAAAATGACAGATAATGGAATTTAGACTTAATTAGGGATATAATAGTTAAGTAGTCTGGCAACTTCTCCAGGCTTTACTTAAGTGGGAAAATGGGATAATGAGCCTGATATAATATGCCAAAGAGATAACAAGGGCCTGACCTATAGTAATGAGGAATAGAGAGTTACATATGTAATGCTATGATATAAAATTGAAATTATTTGGCAAATGACAGCATATTAAGATGGTAATGCAAAAACTATATGAGTTAAGAGATTGAATGCCTAAATTACTGATAACTGAAAAGAGTAGGGGGATGTTTACAGCTGAGATATAAAATCTATAGGCAATCTGATTATTGCAGAACTGTATTAAATGCATTATTTTTCAGACAGTTTCCTAATCTCTTTTTGGAGTTCCAATCTTCCATCTCCAATTGCATTCTAAGTACTTCATTCTGGATAATGTTCTTCAAACTCATATCCAAAATTGAACTCATCATCTCACCAACTTCACGAATATTTCTGTTAAGGTTATCAAATTTCTTTGTCACCTCAATTCCAAACCTGAGAGTCATTCTTGACTTCCCTTCTCTTCACTCCTTAACATATCTAATTCATTGCTAAGTCTTGTCAGTTCTTTCTCTTCAATGTTTTTCACCCCTGTACTTTTTTGCCTTTATTCACATAGATAGTAAAATAGTCTTGGGGCTTAACATCCTTCTTTTGGACTATTGTAATAGCCTCCTAATTTGTCTTCCTACCTCCAAATTCTTCCCTTTTTAAGTCATTCAATTTAATGGATGTTTATTAAATACCTTTTATTTGCAATGCTTTGCAATTTCCCAAAGCAATTCAGCCTAATGAAGGAGTGATATAGATCATCTATTCAGTGGTATATCATAGAGTGAACAACACTCATTCTTGATAAATTAGTTAATGGTTAAGCCAAATTCTTTTGAGTGATTATGGATTTTATTAGAAGCCTCTGAAGTGTTTCAGGGTTTGATGAAACAAAAACCTTATCTGCAAATTGAAGCATTCAAAAAAGTGGCGTCAAGGTCAAAGAGAGTCTGCACTAAGGATCCCTCTGGACCACACATTGGTTTAGAAAAACGCACATATTAGCATTATCTATGGTTTATCGTATGTTTATTTATTTTAGATATTTTCCAACTGTCTGTTTCCAGTCACACTCAGGAGTGTTGTTAGGTCCTATGTTTGATACTTCTGATTTAAAGGACTATACCATTTGTATAGAAATTTTCTCCAAACTGGACTCCACTGGAATTATGAGTATGCATACATCTGTGTATTTTGTGCTTCACTTGATGTCAATAATCAATGATTCCAACAATGTTATCTTTGCTGTTATATGCCTTTTTGATGAATTTTAAAATTACTCCATTCAAAGAAACAATGACCCATTCTTTTAACACCAGTAGTCTTCTGGTGATGTTACTTGGCTTCTAATAACTACTCTATTCAAAGAACTGAAGTTGAGGACAAAAGAGATACACTTGTTATTTGCTAGGTACATGATAGATTCAAGCAAATGAAATACATTACAAATAATATTATTGAAGACTTGAGTTTTTAATTTTACTTATTCCTCTCTTTTGCCTCCCTTCCCAATCCATTGAGAAAGCAAGAAAAATAAAACTCAATAAAAATATATGTGTAAATAAAATCACATAAAACTATTTCCACTCATATGAAAGAGTGTTCCAAATCACTATTGATCAGAGAAATGCAAATTAAGACAACTCTGAGGTATCATTACACACCTGTCAGATTGACTAAGATGACAGGAACAAATAACGATGAATGTTGGAGGGGCTGTGGGAAAACTGGGACACTGATGCATTGTTGGTGGAGTTGTGAAAGAATCCAACCATTCTGGAGAGCAATCTGGAATTATGCCCAAAAAGTTATCAAAATGTGCATACCCTTTGACCCAGCCATACTACTACTGGGCTTATACCCCAAGGAACTACTAGAAAAGGGAAAGGGTCCTGTATGTGCCAAAATGTTTGTGGCAGCCCTTTTCATAGTGGCTAGAAGCTGGAAGATGAATGGATGTCCATCAATTGGAGAATGGTTGGGTAAACTATGGTATATGAATGTTATGGAATATTATTGTTCTATAAGAAATGACCAACAGGAGAAATACAGAGAGGCTTGGAGAGACTTACATCAACTGATGCTGAGTGAAACAAGCAGAACCAGAAGATCATTATACACTTCAACAATGATACTGTACGAGGATGTATGCTGATGGAAGTGGATTTCTTCAACATAGAGAAGAGCTAATCCAATTCCAATTGATTAATGATGGACAGAACCAGCTACATCCAGAAAAGGAACACTGGGAAATGAATGTAAACTGTTATTTTTACCTTCTGAATCCAATTCTTCCTGTGCAACAAAAAATTCGGTTCTACACACATATATTGTATCTAAATTATACTGTAATATATTTAACATATATAAGACTGCTTGCCATCTGGGGGAGGGGGTTGGGGGAGGAAGGGAAAAATCTGAATAGAAGTAAGTGCAAGGGATAATGTTGTAAAAAATTACCCATGCATATGTACTGTCAAAAAATGTTATAATTATAAAATAAAATAAAAAATTAAAAAAAAAACAACAACAATTCCCTCATTAGCCATAGGAAGGGAAGAAGGGAGAGAATAAAAAAGGGAAGGAAAGAGGGAGGGAGGAAGGGAGGGAAGTTGAATTGTAGTTGGTCACTGTCTTGATCAGTTACTAAATCTTTCAATCTTTAAATACTACTATTATTGTTCAAATTATTCTTCAAAAGATGATTTGTAAAGAATGACAAGGAAAAATGAGTGAAAAGAGATTCATATAGCAAATGCAACAGATAATTGATACACAGCCGGTGTGCTCAGTTAGTATTGTTACACTGTCAAAAGAACAAGAGAATGGATTAATATTAGCAGTTCTACCTGCTATGAAGATTCTTAAATCTACCTATTCTATCTAATTTCTCTGCCGACTTCCACTCTCATATCTTCAACTGCTTTTCAGACATCTCAAACTATATATGTCTAGCAGATATCTTAAACTCAACATATCCAAAATGGAACTCATTATCTTTTCCCTTAAATCCTCTTTCTACCATTCCTCAGCTTTTCTATTAGTGTGAAGATCAACACATCATCTTCCCAGATTCTCAGGCTCACAATCAGGGTGTTATTCTGGACTACTCTCTCTCTCTCTCTTTCTCTCTCTCTCTCTGTCTCTGACTTTCTGTCTCTCTCTCTCTCTCTCTCTCTCTCTCTCTCTCTCTCTCTCTCTCTCTCTCTCTCTCTCTCTCTCTGACTTTCTGACTCTCTGTCTCTCTGTCCCTCTGTCTCTCTCTCTCTCTCACACACACACACACACACACACACACACACAATCCAATTTGTGGTTAAGACTTGTAGATTTGACCACTGCTACATCTATCCAAAATATATCCCCTTTTCTCCACTGACATTGCCACCACTTTGGTGCAGGACATTATCACCTCAGCCTGGGCTATTGCAATAGCCTGCTGGTAGATCTGCCTGCAAAATAATCACTTCCTATTCCAAACCATCCAAAATGATTTTCCCGAATTGCAGGTCTGACCATGTCACTCTCCTAGTCAATAAACTCCAGAGGCTCCCTATCATCTCCAGGATCATATATAAAATCCTCTGTCACTCAAAGTCCTTCATAACTTAGCCCTCCTCCAACCTTCCCAATTTTCTTACATCTATTCCTTCCCACATAATCTTCAATCTACTGAAATTCACCTCACTACTCTGAGCATTTTCTCTGGTTGTTCCCTATGTCTAGAATGTTCTCCCTCCTCATCACCACGTCCTTGATTCCTTGGTTTCTTTCAAATTTCAACTAAAATTCCATCTTCTACAGGAAGCCATTCCCAACTCTTCTTAATTTAGTGCCTTCTTTTCTTAATTATTTCCTTTTACTCTATACATAACTTATATGTATGTATGTATTTATATACATACATATGCATTTCTCTCTGTCTTTGTCTCTGTCTCTTTCAGAGAAGACTCAAGTGAGAGTTATACAAGATAAACAAGCATGAATGTGTAGGGAGGGGCCAGATTAGAGGAAATACACACATAAATGAGATCATCAGTCTGCTGAAGTATTGGCGTATAGAAGCAAAGTATATCCTTTATATAGAGCAAAAAAAAAAAATCTTGAGGCACAAGAAAGGCATCACATCACTGTCCCTACTCAAAAAACTTTCAGGGGCTCCCTATTGTCTCTAAGTTAATTTATAAACTCTTTAATTTGGATTTAAGGCCCTCCACAACCTAGCTCCCAATATATCTTTCCACTCATTTCACATTCTCTTTTATCCATTTTATATTCCTTAAAAACTGGATTATTATGATGAATGTTGGAGGGGCTGTGGGAAAACTGGGACACTGATACATTGTTGGTGGAGTTGTGAAAGAATCCAGCCATTCTGGAGAGCAATTTGGAACTATGCCCAAAAAGTTATCAAACTGTGCATACTCTTTGATCCAGCAGTGCTACTACTGGGCTTATATCCCAAAGAAATACTAAAGAGCGGAAAGGGACCTGTATGTGCCAAAATGTTTGTGGCAGCTTTTTTCCTAGTGGCTAGAAACTGGAAAATGAATGGATGTCCCTCAATTGGAGAATGGTTGGGTAAATTGTGGTATATGAAGGCTATGGAATATTATTGCTCTGTAAGAAATGACCAGCAGGATGAATACAGAAAGACTTGGAGAGACTTACATCAACTGATGCTGAGTGAAATGAATAGAACCAGAAGATCGCCGTACACTTCAATGCTGTATGAAGAGGTATTCTGATGGAAGTGGATATCTTCAGCATAAAGAAGATCCAACTCACTTCCAGCTGATCAATGATGGACAGAAACAACTACACCCAGAGAAGGAACACTGGGAATTGAATGTAAAATATTAGCACTACTGTCTATCTACCCAGGTTACTTATACCTTCGGAATCCAATACTTAATGTGCAACAAGAAAATTGGATTTACACACATATATTATATCTAGGTTATATTGTAACACATGTAAAATGTATGGGATTGCCTGCCATCTAGGGGAGAGAGTAGAGGGAAGGAGGGGAAAATCTGGAAAAATGAATACAAGGGATAATGTTATAAAAATTATTCATGCATATATACTGTCAAAAATGTATAATTATAAAATCAATAAAAAAACTGGATTATTAGCTAGTCTCCAAACTCAACATAACTCTTACTTCTGTATACTTTCATACCCATCCCCTAAGCCTTCAATGAACTACTTACTCATCTTGGTCTTTCAGATTCCTTATTATTTTTCAAGGTTCAGCAAAGCTATTGCATGATGCTCCCAGCTAACAATATTATCTTCCTTCCTAAACATTTTTAAAATGCTTTGCTTGATCTCTCCTTTCCACATCACACTCTTCCTTGTATAATTATTATATGCATGTCTACATCATACTTGCTAGTAGAATGTATGCTTCTTGTGAGAAAAGATTGTTTTATTTTTGTATCACCAATGTCTTGACAAATAATAGGTGTCTAAAAAGGCTTAAAAATTGAACTGGTGCGTGCAAACTTTTATATGAAAAAAACTCATGCCAGGGCTAAAGTATGAAATGTATTGCTTTTTAATCAAATGCAAATAACATTTTAATAAAACAAAGCCATTCAAGATAGAAATCCAAGTCTAAATCTCTTTCAGAAAGATATCTAAGTTAATATTTATTTTTATTCTGCAAACCCTAGACAAGAGCTTTATTTCCCTAGGTACAGAACTGCCAAGCCTACTACTGTAAAATATAAAAAAATAAAGGAAAGAGCAGAGTAAGATTTATTTTATAGCTCAGTGGTGTTTTCCACTTTTACCCGTATTAATTCATCACAGTCTTCAAGGAACACAGCCTTTCATTACCTCCAAATTACAGAAAAAATATATCACATCTATCTACCAAGTTTCCTTAGGTCTTTCAGTTTGCTTGCAAGTCTTAAGTAAATACTCTCTCATATCTTACCAGGAAACAGATGTGCCTACATTCTAAGTTTTGATATGGTAAAAGTCAAATGTCATATTTCTGAGTAGCATAAAGGAATATGAGATATATTATTTGCAAATGGAATAAAAATTTCCTCCTGTCATTTTCAAGAGAATGATAGCATTTGGAAATAGCAAGAACTTGTCAATTCAGGGAAATTAATAAATTGACTAGGCTATTGTATACTATACTTTAATATAAAATAATAATAAGGAATGTCATAGATACTGAGCTCTGCATTCCCAGCTGGACAGCTCTACTTGGACAATAATTGTACTTCAAACTTGAAATATATAAAATCAAACTCATTATTTATACCTTCCAAGTTATTATAATTCTTTCGATTCTTCTTTATTACTAAACATCTAGAAAGTGTACTCTATCTTTTCTGACTATTCTAGTTTTTATATAGTACATAGTTTTATGTTTTATTTTTTAAAAATTTTTTATTAATTTTTATAATTATAACATTTTCATTGACAGTACAGATTCATAGGTAATTTTTTTTTTACAACATTATCCCTCGTACTCCCTTCTGTTCCAAATTTTTCCCCTCCTTCCCTCCACCCCCTCCCCTAGATGGCAGGCATTCTCATACATATTAAATATCTTATAGTATATCCTAGGTACAATATATATGTGCAGAACTGAATTTTGTTGTTGTTGTTGTTGCAAAGGAAGGATTGTATTCCGAAGCTAAAAATAATCTGGGAAGAAAAACCAAAACAAAACAAAACAAAACACAGTTTATACTCATTTCCCAGTGTTCCTTTTCTGGATGTAGCTGATTCTGTCCATCATTGATCAATTGGAATTGGATTAGCTCTTCTTTATGTTGAAGATATCCACTTCCATCAGAATACATCCTCATAAAGTATCATTGTTGAAGTGTATAATGATCTCCTAGTTCTGCTCATTTCACTCAGCATCAGTTGATGTAAGTCTCTCCAAGTCTCTCTGTATTCCTCCTGTTGGTCATTTCTTACAGAGCAATAATATTCCATAACATTCATATACCATAATTTACCTAACCATTCTCCAATTGATGGACATCCATTCATTTTCCAATTTCTAGCCACTATGAAAAGGGCTGCCACAAACATTTTGGCACATACAGGTCCCTTTCCCTTCTTTAGTATTTCCTTGGGATATAAGCCCAGTAGTAGCACTGCTGGGTCAAAGGGTATGCACATTTTGATAACTTTTTAGGTAAATTCCAGATTGCTCTCCAGAATAGTTGGATTCTTTCACAACTCCACCAACAATGTATTAGTGTCCCAGTTTTCCCACAGCCCCTCCAACATTCATCACTATTTGTTCCTGTCATCTTAGCCAATCTGACAGGTGTGTAATGATATCTCAGAGTTGTCTTAATTTGCATTTCTCTGATCAATAGTGATTTGGAACACTCTTTCATATGAGTGGAAATAGTTTCAATTTCATCATCTGAAAATTGTCTGTTCATATCCTTTGACCATTTATCAATTGGGGAATGGCTTGATTTCTTATAAATTAAAGTCAATTCTCTGTATATTTTGGAGATGAGGCCTTTATCAGAACCTTTAACTGTAAAAATGTTTTCCCAATTTGTTACTTCCCTTCTAATCTTGTTTGCATTAGTTTTGTTTGTGCAGAAACTTTTTAATTTGGTGTAATCAAAATTTTCTATTTTGTTATCAATAATGGTCTCTAGTTCTCCCTTGGACACAAACTCCTTCCTCCTCCACAAGTCTGAGAGGTAGACTATCCCATGTTCCTCCAATTTATTTATGATTTCGTTCTTTATGCCTAAATCTTGGACCCATTTTGATCTAATCTTAGTATGTGGTATTAAATGTGGGTCCATGCCTAGTTTCTGCCAGACTAGTTTCCAGTTTTCCCAGCAGTTTTTGTCAAATAATGAATTCTTATCCCAAAAGTTGGGACCTTTGGGTTTGCCAAACACTAGATTGCTATTTTTATTCACTATCTTGTCCTGTAAACCTAACCTATTCCACTGATCAAGTAGTCTATTTCTTAGCCAATACCAAATGGTTTTGGTGACTGTTGCTTTATAATATAGTTCTAGATCAAGTACAGCTAGACCACCTTCATTTAATTTTTTTTTTCAATACTTCCCTTGAAATTCTAGACCTTTTGTTGTTCCATATGAATTCTGTTGTTATTTTTTCTAGGTCATTGAAATAATTTCTTGGGAGTCTGATTGGTATAGCACTAAATAAATAGATTAGTTTAGGGAGTATTGTCGTCTTGATTATATTCGCTCGGCCTATCCAAGAGCACTGAATGTCTTTCCAATTATTTAAATCTGACTTTATTTTTGTGGCAAGTGTTTTGTAGTTTTGCTCATATAATTCCTGACTTTCCTTTGGTAGATATATTCCGAAATATTTTATAGTTTCGACCATTATTTTGAATGGAATTTCTCTTTGTATCTCTTGCTGTTGGATTGTGTTGGTAATGTATAAAAATGCTGAGGATTTATGTGGATTTATTTTGTATCCTGCAACTTTGCTAAAATTCTGAATTATTTCTAATAGCTTTTTAGCAGATTCTTTGGGGTTCTCTAAGTATACCATCATGTCATCTGTAGTACATAGTTTTAACAAAGCGTTTTCCTTATTACCTCTCAGACTTCCTGTAACCTGACTTCCATTCTCATTACTCTCTTTAAGCTGCTCTCTCTCAAGCTGACTAAGCTTTCTCTAGTCAATCAGCTCTCAACCAAGCGATGTCTTTCTTCCAATCATCACAACTCCCACTGAACAGCTGTATAGTATGACTGTATTCTCGTATTCTGTTTTTGTTAATGAGGCTTTCCAATTGGCTTCTATTTCTGATATCATCTTCCTTTCTGCTTTGATTTTCATCAAGTGGTCTCTTCTCTCCCTCCTATAATTTCTTTTTTGGGAAGGAGAGGGGAGCACTTATGATTAAATGACTTTCCCAGGGTCACACAGTTAGTACATGTTAAGTGTTTGAGGTTGAATTTTAACTCACATCCTCCTGACTTCAGGGCTGATGCTCTATCCCCCTCCTATAGCATCTAATGCCTTAAATGAGGGCTCTCTTGTACATAGTAACCCCTATGTTGTATTAAGTGAAATTATATTGTATGAAACTCAAAAAAACCTACCTATTAGACATGATCTCAACAGTTTTTATATAATTGTCCCATAATTGACAGTTATTTGATTTATAATTTCTCAGTTATAACCTAAGTTATAACTATAAAACTCTGAAAAGTTATATGTAAATGAGCCATAATGACCACAATGTCCTGTAGCCATGTTTAACACAATCAGCCATTTGCTTTCCTTCACACAGTTCTTCTCAGTACATTTATCTGAGGAAAAGTTTTCTCTCAGATCCTCAAAAAATTCTATATCTCTCATCAAGCATTTTTATCTGGGGGGCTATTTCTTCTGAAGCTTATTTTATCAATATTTTTAATATAAATGTCATTTTTTAAAAAAACATAATTTTTCAGCATCCAAAAAGTCCTTATAACAAAAGACCAGTACCTAATAATACTAGAATACCCAAGTTGACAAGAGTTGAGCTAAGAAGTAGATACTGAATATGCTTTGCCAGAAACTTTCCTCATTGGAATAGGACGACTAAGTGACATGATAGCTAGTCCCAAGTCTGAAGCCAAGTAAACTCATCTTTATGAGTTCAAATTTGTCCTCAGACACTTAAATAAAGAGGAAAACAATCCTTCACCTCCAGGAGTTCATTATGACGATACAACATGCATGTGGATGAGTCAATATTACAAAGTATATATAAAGACACATAAAGGAATTTCAAGATAGAAGGGAAGGAAGTATGTAGAACAGGTGAAAGAATATAAATTCTGGATCTGAAGGACCTGGTCTCAGATTCTATCCTTGATGCCATATTTCCTAAGTGAATTAACCTCAATAAGCCTCATTTTTTTTAAATCTGTAAAACTTGAGGATGGGACAGAATCGTATCTGAGATTTCTTCCAGCTCTAACCCCATAAGCCTAGCTGTTAACCTCTATTTGTCTCAATTTCTTCATCTGTAAAATAGAGATAATAATAGCACCCACTTCCCCAGGTTGTGGTGAGGTTGTGGTGAGATTACTGTAAAGTACTAAGCACAATGTCTGCTGTGTAGTAAGTACTATGTGAATATTTTCTGCCATTATTATTATTGACAACTATGGGAGAGAAGGAGAAAAGAGGTCAGCAAAGATCTTTTGTGGGAGGTAGCAACAACCTTCAGGGACAGGCTCTTTCCCCTGAATTGCTTTTGTGGCTCCATTCTTTCTGGTACTTAATCTGCCTGCAGCATGATACCTGCTCATGTTTTAACAAAGTTTACAGATGGGATTTCAAATATTTATTAATTCAAAAGTTGCTATTTTCTTAAAATAATTATAATAGAAAGGCTGAACATTAATGGATATCTGAGAAAATTATCTTGTTTTAAAGAAATTTATCACCACTAACATAGTGGGACTTAGTTATTCTAGGCAAAGCTAGGAAAGATTATGACAAAGCTTGAAAATGTTCCTGTGAATCCATCAGGCATGGAAGGGAGTTAGTGGCTCAGGGAAACACAGAATTCTGGCTCTGTTGAAGACCTTCATGGATATGGAACTTGTCTTTCAAGGCAACCTATTCTATCTTTGAAACCCTCTAATTAGGATTATAGATTTAGAGCTGGAAGGGTCCTCAGAAATAATATAATCTAATACCTCTCCTTTTATGGATAAAGGCCTAGAGAGATTTAAAAACTCTTCCAAAGTCACATAGGAAGTAAATGGGAAGAATCACAATATGAACTTAGGAGCTTTGACTTTAAATTCAGCATTCTTTCCACTGTACTCCTGTGAAATTCTTCCTTTAGTTGAGCCAAAATCCATTTACCTAGAATTTCTATTTACCAACCCTAATTGTGTCCTTTGACAAGCAAAAATAATATTCCACAAGGCAATTCTTCAAATATTTATAAGTAATCATCCTTTAACCTCCAAAACTCTTCTCTAGATAAATATCCCTAACTTCTTCAAGCATTCCTTCTGGATGGTCCACTCATCCTTGGTACCATCCTCTGGTTTCCTTTCAGTTTCTCAATATCCTGCATAAAAACTAGAACTGAAAAAAATATTCCAGATGAAAGTGTGACAAGAAAAGATTACAGTGGGCCTATGTCCTAACTTACAAGGTGGCAATTGAATGGGGCGTCAGTGAAGGAACTATATCATCATCATCTTCATAATACATAACATGGGGATGTAAGAACATCATGAATAGCATACATTTCCATAGTGCTTTATAATTTACAAAGCACTTTTTGTATGGTATCTAATCTGATCTCTCCCTCCTAGAATTTTCCTAGTGTTCCTTGCCTGAATTTCTCCTTTGATCCTAGCATATTATACCTTGTGGTAATAATCATTTGTGTATATGTTACATCTTTCCTCTTCTCCTCCAGCAGAATGCAAGCTCTTTAGGAATAGGGACTATTTGTATCTCCTTTATCTAATATTGTGATTTCCATATAATAGGCACTTTAAAAACTATTAAACTGCTCTTCACCACAACCATATGAGTTAAATAATATAAGTATAAATTATCTCTTTTTATCAATGAAAAAACAGATTGGGAGAGGTTAAGTGATTTGACCAAGGTTGGCTAATAAGTAGCAGAGCCAAGATTTCTGACTCATAGGACAAAGGAGTCTAACCACTATATAACAAGATCTCCCTACTAAATATCATCATTAGATTTGTTTCATCCTAGTTAATTGAGATATTTTTGGATTCTCAATTCCATTATCCAGTATAAACCACAGTTCACAGTTTCATATCGATTACAAGTATCATAAGTATGTTTTTTTAAATATTGTGCCTTTTTCTAAATAAATAATAAAAATGATAGAAAAAACAGGGCCAAGGATAGAGCCTTGTGGAATGGCATTAGAGATTATTTTAGAATAGAGTTCTTCAACCAGGTCCAAAACCAAGTAACTCTTCTGTTACTCAGAATCTATAAGAATGAGAGACTTTGTTGAATGCCTTTCATGAAACCACAAATACTATATCTGCTGATATAGCAGATTTTCTTTACTTCTCAGTAAAGATAGCCTTGTTTCCCCCCCCCAAAAAAAAGTGAAATTATATAAAGGCTTAATGAAAGGAAAAAGATTTAATAAACTCATTCTAATTCAAAGTAAACACCATTGTAGTCTCTCTAATTGTTTTTGGGATATTTAGTAAGCTATTCCAGAGTCTTGTCAGAAACTGACATCAAACTCACCAAGCTATTTTTGTAGAATCTCCCTTGTTCCCACTTTTGAAAATTACAACTTTTTCTCTAGGTGACATAGTATATAAAGTATTAAAGTAAGGAAGCCCTGAAATCAGATCTGGCCTCAGAAATTTAATAGTTGTATGACTCTAAGTAGTCAATTTGCTTGCCTCAATTTCCTCATCTGTAAAATGAGAATAATGACACCTATCTATTGGATTGTCATATATAATTGTGAAGCATTTTGTAAACATTAAAGTACTATACAAGAACTATTATCAGCATTATCACCATCATCTTTAGTATTGTAGTAATTGTACCATTTTCCATATTTAAAAATCATAACTCTGTCATTCAAAAATCAGATTTTTCATTTCTTGGGGTGTCATTTGTCTAGGATAAGTGACTTGAATTCTAGTATTAGATGACCTGTCATGTATTTCAATTCTCTCTTAACTCTGTTTGCTCTGGTCCCTCTAGTTTTTAAGTTATTCTCCTTAACTAATCTAAAGGTCTTACCTGTAAAAAATGTAGAGAATAAACAGGCATGGAGCAAAGCTGTCATCTCTGCTAGGTGAAGGAGGTTGACACTGGTGGATCCCTGGAGTTTGGAAGTTATAAACTATAGTAGAACTAAAGCTGATCAGATGTACATATCAATATGGTAAATCCCAGGGAGCTGCCTCCAGAAAGGTTAATGGGTTTATGTCAGAAAAGGAGCAAGTCAAAGCTTCCTGCTAATAGATCAAACAAGTGAGGGCTGCCACACTTTACAACCTGTACAAGCCAGGGAGACCCAGTCTTAAAAACCAAATAAAAAATATGTAGGTAATAGAATAAATGAATTTCCACCTCTGGGCTTATGATCCTATGATCTTTGAGATCCTTTCCACCTCTAGAATCTATCGAGGAAAACAGAAGCAAAAAATAGAATTGGGAAGTTCCACTTTCTGTCATCTGTTATCAATTATCCCACTCACTCCAAGCAGCTATTCTTTATACATTTGTGTAGACATACACATTATATGTGTGTGTGTGTGTGTGTGTGTGTGTGTGTGTGTGTGTGTGTGGAGAGAGAGAGAGAAGAGAGAGAGAGAGAGAGAGAGAGAGAGAGAGAGAGAGAGAGAGAGAGAGAGAGAGAGAGAGAGAGAAAGAGTGTGTCTCTATTCTCCTCCCTCTTTCACCCAACCCCAGAGATTCCTTTAAATAAATCCTACATCTTTTAGGTTGTCCTTAACATTAACAAAAATAATCATATTAAACATGCAAGAAAAATCCTTAACATCTCATAATGTATATTTCAGCAAAGGAGATAGAACCATATAAATTATCCAAAAAAAAAACTCCCTTTCCAACTGCCCTTTAGGCTACAGAAAACTGTAATTATGATTCTTGGTGCTTTGAGGTTCATAGACATCTCTCATTATCTGAATATTAGTGCTGAAACAACAAGGAGAGTAACTTAGGATGATAGAAAGCAAAACATAATTTCTCAAATTCAATCCAATTCAAATTTCTTACTAGATTCAGCCACTATCTATATAATCCATCCAAAATATGTATTTCTGATAGACCAAATGGTTTTGTTTACCAATTTGGATGCCATAATGTGGGCATAAACTTGTCTTTTCAGCACAAGACTGAAACAAAATATTTCCAGGATAATATTTTAGAGGTTATATAAAATTCAGCAATCACATTCTTTTTGACAAGAGGACCATGGCAATATTTGTTAGATCATAAAAGCAGGGCTATTCAGAACTTGGCTTCTGGAATAATCAATCACTTATGCACAGTAGATAAAAGCAACAATGTAAGTTAGGAAACAGCCCCTTTGCCTTTCTTATTATTGTTTATAATACCACCAATATAGCTGACTAGCTGAACACTTATCTCTCTGTAACTAACTGTTACTTAAAAGGATAAAGTCATGTCAGAGTTAGCAGGGATCTCAGGGACCATCTAAGCCAACCCAGAGAAAAAAATGATCCAGCCTTTGTTTAAGACCTTTAGTGAATGAAGGAGAATCCAAACCTGCTGAAACACATCATTCCCCTTTTGTACAGTTCTTATTGATAAGCTATTTTTCTCTCTCTCTCATATCATCAAGCTTAAATTTGTCACTCTAACAGAAGTTAGACACACACTACTTCTATCTGGTCTCAGATTCCAGGCAGAATAAATATTCTGCTACACAATAAACCTTTAAATTCTTAACACTAACTGTCATGTATACATCCCTATCCCTTACTCCAAACCTCCTCTTATACCAAATATGTTGGTATCAGCTCCAATAACTGATCTTCATATTGAATGACTCTGAGGTCCTTCATCAACCTTGTTACCAATCTCCTGGTTAAGCTTCAGCTCATCAATGCCCTTTCCAAACTGTGGTATTCAGAGAGGAACATAATACTTCAGTTGTAGTCTATTCTAGTCATTCAACCAACTCTGAATCTACCTAAGTATACTATTTTTCCTCTGATATTCTCCTATGACTATTCTCTCCCTCCTCTTCTTTCCATTTTTTTTTTTTTGGCTTTCCTGCCTTCCTTAAAGTGTCAGCTAAAGACACTCCTGGAAGAAGACTTTCCCAGTCTTCTATAATTTTAGGGTCTTCCTTTCACAATTATCTCCAATTTATTTTGTATATGTCTTATTTATACATGGTTTGCAGAAAGCAGGGATGGGGTTGATTTTTTTTTCACTTTTGTTTTGCCTTTCTTTATATCCTCAATGCTTAGCACCATGCTAGTTACACAGAAAGAACATAATAAATGTTTGTTAGACTTGATTTAATTTTTCCATGCCACCTACACTTCAATTTTCCTCTCTCCTATCAGACCTGGGCTCTGATAACTGGGCTTTTGTCTTATCTTGCCCAGAATCAGTCCTATACCACTTCACTTCCAAACCATGCATACATTAGTTGTTCCCTCACTTTTCTAAATCCTATTTATACATCGTCTTCCTCATTAAAATATAAGCTTTTTAAGGGCAGGAGCTATATTGCTTGCTTTTATTTATATCAGAATGCTTTGTTTATATCAAAATACAATGTATGGCAGTACATTAAAATATAATAAATGTTTTTCATTCATTCATTCAAAAATAGCACAAAATATTTAAATACTTTTCTAAAATATAAATTATAATCCTTTGATCTAATGATTTAGTAATATTAGCAAAAAATAAAATAAGGTTAATCTGCTATAATATGTTTTTTTAAAGCAATTGTTTAATCTAAGACAATTTCAAAGGACTTACGATGAAAAATGCTATCCATCTCCAGAGAAAGTACTGATGGAGTCTGAATGCAGATCAAAGTATACCCTTTCTTTGCTTTATCTCTCTTGATTTGTTAGTTTTTTTTAAAGGGGGACAGAACCTGTGTTTTCTTTCACAACATGGATAACTTGAAAATATCTTTTTCATAGCTGCACATGTAGAACCTATCAAATTGCTTACCTTCTCAATGAAGGGAAAGGAGAGAAAGGAAAAGAATTTAGAACTCATCATTTTTTAAAAGATGAATGCTAAAGCATGTTTTTGCATATAATTTGGGGGAAATAAAATATTAATCATTTTTAAGAAGAAAAAAATAAAAAATAATTGTTTTCCTTTTTTGAATTAAAAAAACTAAAATTTTCCTGTTACCATCATTGTCATTTCCAAAATATATCTCCTATCCCATATCATCACATTCTTTCCAATTCAAAAATAATTCTCCAATTCAAAAAATATTTTTTAAAAATGTTTAAACATTTCTGTTTTTTTCCTTTGTTATCATCCTGTACATCCCAAGCATCCTATATATTTTTTGGTACTTCTCTTTTCCCCAATATAGCTCTCATATTCTTAGCTTTTGGGTCTTTACCCTTCTTTGCCAATCTCAGTTTAGTCTATAATCTAATTGTCCCAGCACTATTTTTACAAGACAGCGCCATACCTCTGCATCCATCCATCCTCTGTTAACTATCATTGCTTTCTCCTTTTGTAAAAAAAAAAAAAAAAAAAAAAAAAAAAAAAAGGCAGCTAGATGTCATAGTGTATAGAGCACTGGCCCTGAAGTCAGGTGGACCTGAGTTCAAATCCAGCCACAAACAGGTAATACTTCCTAGCTGTGTGACCCTAGGTAAGTCACAACCCCAATTGCCTCAGCCAAAAAAAAAAAAAAAAAAAAAAAAAAAAAAGATCTAAATTCCAAGAATCTATAAAAGTCTCTTTAGATTATTCCTCTGTTTCCTTCTTGTTTGAATTATTTCTCTTTATGTCTTCATATTTTAATTTTTAAGAACTTTCTATCTTTACTAGGCTTATATCCCTTTTAATCCAAGAAGCTCTATCTATTCTCTTTCTGGACCCTTTAAAATATGCTTTTTAAAAATTTCTGTTACATGTCAGATTATTCTCAGTTTAACTTCTCTTTTTATACCACAAATTCTAAAGACAACATAGTCAGACACTGATGACAATATAATTTCTATTTCTGCTTCTACTGATCTTCAGTCAAATCTCTCTCCATCATACATTCCTCCTCTACTTCATTTACTTCATATATTTTCTTTTTTTTTTACTTCATATCTTTTCTTAATGAACAATGCTACTTAGCTCTTGACTTCTTTTATCTAACCTATTTTTTCTGAATAAAATATACCCTTCTGAACCAAAGTACAATTATAAGTTTAATACTACACCAAGAGTCAGTGATAGCTCTGAAGTCAAATTTGCCTCCTTTTTGTTGGAACTTCTAGGTTAGAGCCAGCTTTTTTCAGTAGGAAATGATAAAATTCCTTTAGATGGTTTATTAACTCCAGAATAAAGAAAGTTTGAGGATAGAACTCATTCTATATAGCTGAAAGAGATTACAACTGATGGAAATCCAACCCTAAAAAAGTTACCACTCAGTATTTAAGAGTTTTGTTTAAAAATAAATAGCACATTACTCTTTACTACATTTATGATTGTGTACTGACAATTCAATTATATTGCATTGGAAAAGAGAACTTCTGAGAATAATCTCCTTTCTGGTTATTAAGTGAAAACTTTAGAATTTCCAGACTTTTACAAATCATCACTTGCTCTAAGGCAAACTCTTCCTAAAACAGTTAATTCTAGAGTAAAGTGATATCATAAAATGATGTTGATTCACTCAATTATGAAACCAAATCTTATTTCAATGATTCCCTAGCCGAATCTCTACACTGGCTGTTTAAAACCTGTGTTATTTTCCTTAATGAGGCTTGCCTCTCCTACTCCTTCCTCACATAAGAACTTAGGACATTACATCATACTTCATTGAAAAAAACAAAATCCATTTTTAAAAAAAATCTCTGCCCACCTTAAAATTTTCCTGACCCTTCATTCATACTGATCTCCTTATCATCATCTCAATAGATGAAACAACCTTCTCTAAAACCACTTCTTCCACAGAGTTGGGAGAGTAGAAAGAACATTCGATTTGTTGCAGAAACTCTAAATTCAAGTCCAAGTTCCATGTGACTGTGAGCAATTCCCTTGTCTGAGCTTCATTCTTTGTAAAAATGAAAGGACTGGACTAGAAGGAGTCTGCCAACCCTTCTGGCTTGATACTCTATGATTCTTCTACCACCATCAGCTATCCCACAGCCCAGTACACAGAGCTCTATAAAGAATAGGCATGAAATAAGTATTTTTTAAACCATTAAATCAACTCTTTTTTTTTCTGCCAGCAGAATTCAGTAGTAATATGACCATCTATCTATCCCTCTATTTATTTATCTATGGATGAGGTATCTTAATTTGCTAGAATGCATTTATTTTGCATATCAAGGTCACTCATACAAAAGATTCGGAGAACTAAGTTATAATCTAAATTGAATGAAATCATTCAAATATAAAATTGATAATGCTAGATACTAGAATATACTGGAATGAGGAAAACAATAGCCTAGCGGAGAAATCTATATGTGATAGTTGAATAATAAAACTCTAACATCCACCTCATTCCTAGTCTCAAGGAATTCACAGTCTAATAGTGAAAACAACATTCAAACTATGTATAAATGAGATATACACAAGATGAAGTGAATATTATAGCAGAAAAAAGACCCTAAGACTGCATTCACTTAAACTGAGGATCAAGATGTTTCTCTTCACCTTCAAAAATCTTACTGCTGAGAAATGGACTAACAAATATCAATATTGTTGTTTGGTTGTTTCAAAGGTATCCAATTTTTAATGACATTTGGGGTTTTCTTAGCAGATACTGGTGTGGTTTGGCATTTCCTTCTCGAGCTGAGAAGATAAGGAAACTTCCAGATGGGGAAACTGAGACAAACAGGATTAAGTGACTTGCCCAGGTAAGGAGGCCAGATTTGAATTCTTGAAGATGACCCTTCCTGGTTCCAAGCCCAGTACTTTTATCTACTATGCTACCTAGCTGCCCATAATTTTCCTGGAAAGTTGAAAATTCTTGCCTTTAGATAAGTAAAGATGTTTCTATGCATAAGTACACATTTACACAAGATTATCTGAAATATTGCCATTCATAATGTGTATCTGCCTTATATTCATTATTTAGCATCTATGGAATATTTCAATGAATGCTTAATAATACCAATCAGTAGATATAATATCAGTAGATAAATATCAGTAGATAACTAAATGAAAACATGATAAAGTGGAAAATGCTAGGGATACAAATAAAAGCAAGATGGTCCTTCATTTCTCAAGATTTTTACATTCTAATGGAGGAAGACTGTACATAAAAAGGAGCTGGAAAAGAGTGGAGTAAGGAAGATGTAATACATTTAGGACAACAATACTGGAGATATTTTGGGGAAGTTCTATGGAGATCTGAAAATGAGCAAATTAATGCCAAAGTGGGCCTATCAAAGGCCAGAATAGTTCCTGAAGTAAAGTCTAATTTTCCAAGAATAAAGGAAGTAATGAATCAAGCTAGAAATGAAATAACAATCTGAAATAGGATTCTTCACAGTACTTGTAAAACTTGTCATTCCTTCTTACTTTCCTCTTTCTGTGGAGAAAGTTTCCTACCTCACAGTTACATTTGACTCTTCCTTCTCTCTTACTTCGAATCACTTGAATCCAATCAGCTGCTTAATATTATAGACTCTGTCTCCACAATAAGCTAAGCACCTGTCCCATTCACTCTACCCACACTACTACCAGCCCTAGTTTAGGTTCTCATTACTCCTCACTTCATTTATTACAATAGCTTAATTATTTTTTCTACATCCAGTCTTTCCTCCCTCCAATCTATTCTTATAAGCTGCTGAAATAATCTTCTAAAAATCTTAAGTGGATTCCTTTTGTCCCTAAAATCAACAGAATTTTTTTTATGCTGGCATTTAAAACTCTTTACTATCTGACTTGTGCTCATGTTTTATAGATTAATTTAATATTATTTTCTTCAAATATTCTAGTGACCTATCAAACTCTATTTGATATTCTCCAAAATTATTTCCTTATCTCCTACCTCCTTGACTTTGTAAAAAATGACGTGAAATAAGTCTATGAAAAATTGTGATTTTGGAAGATTATTTTGTATCCCGAAGAGAAAAGGGAAAAGCACTTATTGTACAAAAATATTTGTGGCAACTCTCACTGTGATGGTAAAGAATTGGAAAATGAAGGGATATCTATCAATTGGGGAAAGCTGAATAAATTGTACTATGTGCTTGTGACAGACTAATATAGTATGAGAAATGATGAGCAGAATTATTTTAGAAGTCTAGAAAGTCCTATATGAACTGATGCAAAGTGAAGTGAACTGTACAATAAGAGCAACACTGTAACAATGATTACCTATGAAAGACTTAGCTACTTTGATCAAGACAATCATCCAAGACAATTTTAAAGATCTATGATGAAAAGTCTATCCACCTCCAGAAGGAAAATTATGAACTTTGAGTGCAGATTGAAGCATATTTTTCTTTATCATTTCTTTTGTTTGTGTGTTTTCTTTTATAACACAGATAAGTTTTTTAGGACTTCACATGTATAATTGATTATCAAATTACTCACCTTCTCAAGCAGAGACAGAATTTTAACTCAAAATTTTTAAAAATGAATTTAAAAATTTCATGTAATTGGGGAATATTTAACAAAACAAAACATATTCCAATAAAAGTGTTTTTAAAAAATCAGCATAAGTTACTTAAGGTAGATCCACTTTTAAAATTTACTTTCTCTGCCTGGCCAAGATTGAAAATTATCCAACAGTGTAAATGCAGAAAACATTTTATTGCTCCAGCTGTGATATCTGTAATATTTCCACATCTGTGATATATACTGACGTTTCAAAGTTACTCCTTAGTAAATAAATTACTCCTTAGTAAATGACTATCATTTAATTATTTGAAAGGCCTCAATATATTTCTGTATAACTGATGTCCTGAAAGCAGCACTGCCAAGTTACTTTCTTCAGAAGTATTTTCCTCTAAAAATACAGAAGTTTAAACCTTTGTTTACTAACTTAAATCAGAAAAACAATATTATCTGTCTATTCAAATAATCCAGAAAACTAATAATAAAGTAGCTGTTAAGCATAACAACAAAAGGACCCTTAAATAGCCTTGTTTTAAAATGTCTTATGCCAGGATTGTCAGAGTAGAGACAATTTGTCATATTTATATATGATATGTATGTTACACACATACACACACACACAATGTATGAAGCCAGAGCTTCATCTATCCCATATATGAATTAAGCTAACAATCTCAACAGAAGCTATTAAAAAAAAACCAAACCAGGTTGTTTTGGCTAATGTTTATGTTAGGGCACACACATACAACAGAAAGAACTTAACTCTTAGCAATGATTATTCAAAAAGTTCTGAATAGGTATATTTACACCAGAAAGTCAATGTAAGTGTTCAAATGTAAAGCTTCCAGAAACCAGTGTGAAAAACTACTAATTTACTTCATAAACTGTAAGTCCAAAATGGCACTAGCTCTACAATATGCAAATGTACAGTCTAATTTCATTTTAAATTACTGTCACTTCCTTTCACTAGAATCCAAAATAGAGAAGAAAATGAAAGAGCTCAATTCAGGAGCTGAAAGAGGGGAAAAAATGCTGGGAACTTCAATCAGATCTGCATGAGTCATCTTGTGTCAATTGCATATTCCTGATTTCATCTTTAAAAAAAGAAAACTCAAGGACCCTTCAAACTACATTCAAATCATATGCCTGATTAGACAATTGATTCACTTTACTGAGCATTTTTTATTGCTTGATTCTGATCTCATATTTTTAACCACCACAGCAAATATGTTTGCTTAGTGTAAAGAAATGATGCAGATTGACCTTTTCAGATCAACAGCTGGTCAAGCTGAAATTTAAATGGCATGTCAGAATTTTCTTTTACTAATGTGATATAAAATCAAAACCTCAATGATGACAAGTATTCAGACCTTATTTTATCCTAGGAATTTCAGCTATGTTCTTGTATTTCTTTAACTTTTAAAATATGATAAATACAACCATATCACACCAAAATGAAGTATAATCAAAAATGAGACATAAACTGTTACTAGATAGAGGTAGTAGTAGCTCTTTCCTTTTAGAATTGTTCTCATTTATTTTGCTGTTTATAGAAAAACTGAACATAAGGAAAAAGAAGAGTCAGCTGTACCCTCAAGCCCTACCTAGCTTCTTGATTCATTCCAACGTCTTGTTTTGGTTTCCTATCCAACAGCATAATGAGAGACATATTTCTTTTTTTCCTTTCCTACCTCACAACCTGGCAAAAGATGCAGCATTCCCAAGTATAATTACAGAATTTATCTAAAACTAGCTTGCAGACAGATTATTTTGAATCTATAGTCAATTTTTTTACTATATTTTTAGTATAGTAAAACATTTTTTAGCCTCTAAAATAGATATTGTCTCTACTTCTTACACAATTCTCCACATACCCTATACTCCTGGACATGTCCAACCCTTCCTCTTGCTCTATAAATCATAAAGATAAAAGAATATAAGCTTCAAAATTACATGCCTAATCAACCTTCAAATATCAAACTCTATGAATACCTAAAGAAAATTCATCAAATTCTTTTAGACAAGTAGCCTGCTTTTTATGAAGCCTTGGGCTTGAGAGAAAGTATTAATTTGCATACAACTCTGGCACAGAGGTGGGGTGCACATGAACCAATAAGTTGAATGTGGAATTTACTGGTAAGAACAAAATGAAAAAGTAGTATCACATGGCAACCACATAGTGATTGGTTTCACCAAAGGCCCTAGCATGTGGCACATCAAAAAAAATCAAGTTTAACCAGTTCTGGTTGAAAATGGGAAAATTGGGTAGCAAATGAGATTCAGAGTTTCTCAAGTTAAATTTTACATTAATTTTAGCCACTGAGTTTCTACATTTTTTGGATACAAAGCCTTATGAACTATTGGAGTTTTAATGTAGGACAGGGTCTTTTCATGTCTACTTTTGCATAGAAATTCATCTGTAACAAAAAGATGGTTTTGTTATTATTGATATTTTGTTCTTATCTCTGAGAGAGGAGTCTTTGCCTGTAAACTGTGTTTGACAATTTGCAGAGTACTGAAATGTAAACTCCTTGTGCAAATAAATAAAAAGCTACTACATGGCCTTACCTGATTAACAAAAAGTAAATTGATCATTGGTTGGAGCTGTATTAATTCCTTTAAAAAACCACTAAGGTGCCATATGCACAGGCACCTGGAAGAGGCAGGTGATTTCCTAAATGGCATCCTAGTAGCATGAAGGAATGAATGCATCTCCAGTAAGTAAAGTGCAAACTGTTCCGACAATAGAATCTGATATACTATTTTAGTTCTCTTTTTTCTTCTATATGGTCGAACATATGTCCTTATTTGGGACAACTGTAAATGCAGGTTGTGTACACCTTTCTGGCAAGATTTATAGTATCTCAATTGCTCAATAGGAATCTCCTCCACCAACAGTGATCTCTTGAATTTAAGTTGTAACTAGGTAACAACACTCCAGAAACAATCAACTATGTCTGAACACCATTATTATATATTATATATTATATTATAATAAAATAAAACTGTTATAATCAAAAAGCTTTCAACAAAGTTAATCCACCATCATTTTTAAAGATATGGTACAGTTACTATCAGTAAAACTCAGTGGTACAAGTGGATAGAACACTAGGCCTGGAAACAGGAAGACTTGAACTCAAATCCAATCTTAGCCTGACACTGGGCAAGTCACTTACCCTGTTTGCCTCAGTTTCTTCATCTGTAAAGTGAGCTGGAAAAGGAAATGGTGAAGCACTCCAATATCTTGGCCAAGAAAACCCCAAATAGGATCACAAATAGTTGGACATGACTGAAATAACTCAACAACTGTTAAGTTATAATTTCATTAGGCCCCAATTTCCTATTTAGAAAGTGAATCTATTGGACTAGATTACTTTTGAAGTTCCTTCTCATTTTAGATCTTTCTTTAGGCATTTTGGGTAAATAATTTCATCAAACAATCAACAAGCATTTATTAAGAGCCGACTATGTGTTCGGCAGGCGCTGTGCTAAACGCTGGAGATCTAAAGGTTAAAAAAATAGTCCTTTCTCTCAAAAAGTTCTTTTCAAATCCATTAGTGCATCCAGCAATTGCTACAATCACTTTTCTCTACCAAATAAAGACATAAACAAAAACGTATTTGAACCAACCATAAAAACCTAGCCTGAGCAAAAGCCTAATATTTTTATTAGAACAAAAATCACAATTCAACATTTACAGCCTTACCAAGAATTAAAGTGCAAACAAATAACAAAACTATATGAGAAATCAACTACAATATCTGAACATACATGAATGAAATTTGCTATTATAATAAAAAATAACTTGCAACATTTTTGCCAGAATAAATTATCTTTCACTACATTTAACATAGTTACCTAGGAAAGCCTTTTTTAAACTAGTATTTCTTCTGTAAGAAATGATGAAAAGGATGGATTCAGAGAAACTTGAGAAGAGTTGTATGAACTAATTCAGAATGAGGTAAGAAAACCCAAGAGAACAATTTATACAGCGACTAAAACACTCTAAAGAAAAGTCCTAAAAGATAAGAACTCTGATCCATGTAATAACCAACTGTGGTTCTAAAGGGCCAACAAAGTAAACTTCCCACATCCTAAGAAAGATGATGGACTCAATGTGCAAAATAGGACACACATTTTAAGATGTGACCAATAAGTGGATTTGTTTTTCTTATGTATGCATATTTGTTACAATGGAGGGCTTTTTAAAAACTTAGAAAAGAAGAAAAGAAAGAAAAGTGAATTACTGAAGGATATTATTAAAATGAATAGAAGAGAAAAAAGTAACTTCAGAGGGAAATAGACACACAGGACAATTTTGAAACTTAATGAATTTATTACATACTTTTAAAAGGTAAATATGCTAAGAGATTTGAAATTTCATATTTTTTTCTTATTTGCACATGAAAATGTTTTTGGTGTTTGTCAAGTTCAAAATAAAAAAATTAAAATTATTTCTTTTCTGTTGGTCTGGCCATTCATATTTTTTATGAAGATATCTGTGGTTGTAATGAGTTGGCTCTTCTTTTATACATACTCTCTTCTAGGTATCCTCTCTCTTTTAATCTATTCTATGCATAGAAACTTCCATGTCAAACACTTCTGATTTTCTAGAAAGTCAATTAAAATATCATATTGAAATACCACGTTGAAATCACGACTGAAATATCAACAAAAATTATCATTTCCATATAAAACCACTATCCCTCAAGTGCCTGATGGATAGGAGTGAAAATAGTGACAGCCCATTAAAACCAAGAAGAATGATAAGAACTTGGTATAATGACATGCCAACCCAAGGAGAAGCCTCTTCAGGATCACCATGAACATCCTATTCCTGCTGTGACATGAAACCCATTGTGTTTTGATGATATCTTTGGTTGAATCTTTCCATATTCCTTATTCCACTTTGGAGTAATCAGGTGCCATCCTGGGTGGGACCAAGGTAGAGAGTTTCTTAATGTCCTTCCCTTATCTTTAACTCCCTTTCCCTTCCTTGTGCAGCTCAAGTCAAGCCATATAACTCTCCTTTGAAATAAAGCAACATCAATTAAATGTCTATTGCTTTTCATTGAGTGGCTGTCTAGTTCTTCTGTGAAGCACCCTTTTTAAGTCTCAGGGCTTTTACAAAGGAATGGAATTAATGATAATATTTGAGATTTGAATTTATGATGAAACTAAACTAATAATAAACTTAGTATTTTCAAATGTTAATTATGGTTTGACCAATTGATTATGTTATCAATGTGATTGTAAATGTTTCTAAAATAGCAACATTTTATAGTCCTTATGCTGAACTTAAAAACCTGGGCTAAAAATCATTTTACAGTGGTTATTGAACAAAAGGAAATGTGCCAATTTCTATGTGGACCAGTGGGGAAGGATGAACAAATAAGATACAAGATCTGTACTCAAGAAAATTAAAGTCTCATAAACATGAAATAACTAATAGACAAATTTTTAAACTGCTTCCTGAAATAGCTATTCTTTCCTACTATTTCTCCAATTAGATTGTAAGCTCCTTGAAGGACACAAAAGTTTACCTTATACCTGCATCCCCTAGTACACAGAACAATGCCTTACATAGTAGATCCTCAATAAATACTTGTTGATTGTTTACTGGTCTGAAGAATTCTAGATTATACTTTCATGGATCTAGAGCTAAAGGGATCTCAAGGGTCATGTAGTCAAGTGCATTTATTTTCTAAATGGTGAAACTGAGACCAAGGGAAATTAACTGATTTATCACTCAAGTAGTAAATGGAATTATTTAGAAAATACCCTCTCAACTCTTCTGTCAAATTCCAATCTTTGGTTCATTCTATGATAGTTGCTTTGGAATAGTGTTTCATATTTTTGTACAATGAGAAACAGTTCTCCCATACTGTGCATACCCTTTGATGTATCAGTGTTTCCACTTGGAACTGTATCCCAAAGAGATCATAAAAAAAGAAAAGGAACCACATATGCAAAAATGTTTGTAGCAGCCCTTTTTGTAGTGGCAAGAAACTGGAAATGGAATGGATGCCCATCAGTTGGGGAATGACTGAATAAATAATGGAATATGAAGGTAATAGAATATTATTGTCCTATAAGAAATGACAAGCAGGATGATTTTAGAAAAGTCTGGAGAGACTTACATGAACTGATGCTAAATGAAGTGAGTAGAACCAAGAGAACAATGTACACAGCAACAACAAAATTATGTGATGATCAACTGTGATGGCATTAACTCTTTTTAACAATGAGGCGATCCTAGGCAGTTCCAATAGACTTGTGATAGAGAGAGCCAACCACATCCAGAGAGAGAACTATAGAGGCTGAATATAGAGCAAAGCAAAGTATTTTCCCCTTATTTTGTTGTTGTTTGTTCACTTGGTTTTTTTTTTCTTGTTCTTTTCACCTTTTGATCTGATTTTTCTTGAACAGCATAATGAATATAGAAATATGTTTAGAAGAACTGCACACGTTTAACCTATATTGGATTGTTTGTTGTCTATAGGAGGAGGTAGGGAGAGGAAGGGTGAAAAAGATGAAACAAAGTGAATGTTGAAAATTATCTTTACATGTATTTAGTAAAATAAAAATCTATTAAAATGAAAAAAATGAGAAGCAGTTCTCAAGTAGTCTTAATTCAAAAAAAAGTCTGAAAGGCTTCTGTAAAGTCTTTGTTCTCTCTATTATCCCATATGCAAGCATACAGAAAGTATGGCAGGTTTTTTATGCTGTCATAAATAATTATAATCTGGGTTTCATTATCAATTTTCAGAAATTATTGGAGAAATACATCATAGCTGTGACTTTGCTGATGTAAGGTTAATATAGAGAAAGCCATCACTTCTCTTCTAATCACTATATAACGAATGCAGTGAAGGGGTTCTCTTCTTGAAAGGATAAAGGTGGAAGGAGGTTAATGATATATATATTCCCCCCCACCCTGAGGCTAGGGTTAAGTGACTTGCCCAGGGTCACACAGCTAGGAAGTATTAACTGTCTGAGACCACATTTGAACTCGGGTCCTCCTGAATTCAAGGCTGGTGCTCTATCCACTGCGCCACCTAGCTGCCCCAGTTAATGATATTTTAATACAGGATTTTATATTTTCTGAAATTCTTTTTCATTTGATCCTCACCATCACACTCTAAGATGCAAAGAAGTATAATTCCTGCCATTTTAGAGAAGACACCCTTCAAGAGTAAATGAATTAACTGCTCAGAATTATACATGCGGCCTAAAACTCATCAAATCTCCTCAAGTCTTTTTTTCTAGTATTTCAGGAAGTAATTATAGCCTAGTAAAAAATAACACTTGAAACAAAGTATTTACAAAACGCAAATCGAGTCAAAAGACCCAACACTTGCACTATTGAACACTTGCATGTTAAAAAAAAAAAGAATGAGAGAACTACAAAAATATAATAAACCTAACCATAACTGTGAAACTAATTACAATTTTGCCAACCTTGAAAGGAAATAGTTTTACCAAAGATTTAGGGAAGAATTAGCATTCTGGATAAAAGCCATCTCAGGATTTACATAAGAAAGATTCAGTCAAATAAAAATTCTCTACATTTTTATTCCAAGTTCATTACTGAATTAGTTACAAAGGTTGAACACTGGTGGAGAATATTTAGCCTTTCAGGCAAACACTGGCTATGATAAAATCCAACAAACTGATATAATTAATATTGGGAAGCAATAAAGCAAAAATTTGGTGAGTTCTTATTAACAGTAATGGACCATCCCAAGCTTGGAGAACCGATGAAGAGATTCTTTCCTCCTCTAAGTAGAAGGTGGGAATGCTATGAATGCAGAGTTTTATATCAAATTATTCACTGCATCAGTTGGTTTAACTTAAAAGATTTTCTTTGAAACAAAGGAGAATTCAATTGAGGGTGGAAAAAATTATGGTGAAATGATTTGGGAGTAAAAACAAAAATAATTATGTCATTAACAGCCTATTTGAGCACTAAAAACAAAATTGAAAAGCAATTACTTAAATGCCTAAGAATTTAAAAGAAGAAAATTTTAAAAATTAGAAAATGCCACGTTGTTTTACAAGTAGTAAACAGCATCAAATTTCCCCAAATACCCTTAGGTCTTTACAATTAATTTGTCAGTTATTTACTATCTTATAAGCAGCATCTATAGTAGATAAAAAGCTGGTCTTGAATCCAGGAAAACCTAGGCTGAAGACCTGTCTCTGACACATACTTCATTGATTAAAGGAACTTCTTTTCTTAGGAGTTCCTTCTCTCTGTCTCTGTCTCTCTCTGTCTCTCTGTCTCCATCTCTATATGTCTCTGGCTCTCAGTCTCTCTTTTTTCTCTCTCTGTCTCCCCCTTCCCTATCTCTTTCTCTTTTCCTCTCTTTCCTTCTCTACTCCCTTCCCCCTCTCTCCTCTTTCCATCCTCCTTACCCCAGTTCTTATCTCTATTCCTTTAATATTTGGTAACAACTGAATTAAATACAATGAACTCACAAGCTCCATTAAAAAGCCATTATTTTTTCTTTTATATGTTTCTTGCTCTTCATGACAATAAGCTCCTTGAGGGCCAAAATTTTCTAAGACATATATTCTATCACTTTTGGCTCTGAATAGTTTTTCCAAGAGTACTTGATAAATGTTTGTTGATTAATTTTCCACTATCATATCCACATTTCCACTTCTAAGACATACATATCACATTTTCAGAATATGAGATAAAATTAGAAATAAATAACAAAAAGCTATGTGTTCCTGGCACTAGAAATCTAAAAATACTGTTAAAAATGACATCTGGGACAGGGAGGAAATTCAAATTATAACAGAATATTTTTAAAAGAGACATTGAAATTAACCTAAATGAAAAAAACTTTGCCTTCTAAGAACTGATACTATAAAGGAAGATATTCTCATAAGACCAAAAAATTATTAAAAATTCAAAATCAGAAGCTTCTTCTGATTTTATTTCCATAAGTTTAACTCTTTTGAAATTTAATAAAGGAAATTAGGAAATAGGTGCCAAGAAAATTGGGGTGTGCCAGTACTGACAAAAAGAGAGTAAGGATAAACAAAAGAAAGGAATATTATTGGAAATGATCAATAATAGAGGATTAATAAAGTTCAGAAGAGAGATTTCTCTTGCTCAGTCTACAATCTGTGCAACTTCTGTTATGGCCTACCAGTTCTGCTATTTTGTAAAGGAGAACCATGCTGAGGGAACAGCATAAAAATGAATCAAAAGTCTGAAAGACTTTTCCCTTGCCAGATGAATAGTAGTAGGAAGAAATATATGAGTCCATTTGTCAACATTTCATTTGGTTCATACTAATGAAGTGCTCTATGTAGCCATCAACATATGTTCTTAGGTTTCAGATATGGCAGATATTTCAGAGGAATAAATAAAGTAGAGCATGCAATAGGGTAGCACTGTATATCCAAAAAAAATTTACTTGTATGAAAAATTCATAAAGCTAATGGAGGAATATAAAAGAATCTGATTTGTGACACAATTACAATAGTTGATATTTATTAAGTATTTTAAGATTTACAAAGCATTTTATGTATATTTTGATTCTCACAACAACCCTTTATATAAATATTATAATTAAGATAAGAACTTGGGATTTCATTGGCATGTGAAATTCTGTATAGCCAAACTTCTTATACCCATTCAAGTTATCCCCTCCTCTGAAACTTAAAAGCCACTTTGATACCACTTGCCTAGAGCAGTGGTATCAAACTCTAATAGAAAAAAAAAGGGACCACTAAACCATATATAAAGGATTATTGCAAGCAGTATATTGACTTAATTTTTAAAATGTGATGACATCCATATTTTGTTGTATTTTAAAATTTATTTTGTTACAGATTTCCCTGGGAGTATTACACAGCCAAGGGTTGCATGTTTGATACCTCTGACCTAGAGCACTAACGTTTTCAGTGACTTGACTTGCTCAGGGTCACATGACCAGTATGTACCCAGAAAAATATAGTAGAGTCCCATTTTCAAAATTAGGAAATTTAGGCTCATCAAGATTAAGTGATTTGTACAGGGTCATACAAGGAGTAACTGAATAAAGCAAAATTTATCTCTATGGTGCTGATGGATTAACAGAAGCTGTATAGCAGTGGAAGACTACCTATGAACAGCTCCTCATAAGAATTACAAAACTAGTATAAGAACCAGACAGAATAGTTATAGACAACTTCAAGTATTTAGGGATTATTTGGAGGTCTCTCTCAAGGCAAATCAAAGCAGCTGATATATTCTTTTTGAAAATACATTCTAAGTGTTTTGTCAAGTATTTCAATTAAATAAAAATTTTAATATTCATTTTTAAGTTTAAATGCCCAGTATTTTTCTCCAGCCTGCCCCTCCCCCATGGATTGAGAAGGCAAGGAGTACAATATCAATTATACTTGTGAAGTCATACAAAATATATTTCTCTATTAGTCATATGGCAAAAGAAACATTTACAGAATGAAGAAAAATAAAGTTTAAAAAGTATACTGCAATTTGCATACAGATTTCATCAGTTCTCTCTCTGGAGATGGAGAGCATTTTTCATCATGGGTCTTTTAGAATTGTCTTGGATCTCTGTCTTTTTCAGAGTAGCTTAGGCTTTTACTGTTGATCGGCAATATAATATTATTGTTATTGTCTCCGGTGTTCTCTTGGTTTTGCTCATTTCATTTTGCACCAGTTCATATGAATCTTTCTATGTTTGCATAAAATCACCCTGCTCATCATTTCTTATCATACAGCTGATATATTTTGATTTGTTTTTCTGACAATTTCACCTTTCAAAATGCAGAAAAAGTACGTTAAAGAGTCATATGATTAGTGAAATAGTAACAAATTGAACTTTGAGAAGTAATAACCTAGTGTTCATTAATAGATCAGGAAGTTTGGGCATAGCTTGATATATATTATATATATATCCTGGGTTTTAGAAAAGCAAAGAGTTCAGAGAAAAGATTGCAGGTCTCAAACCTGTCAGTGGTTAGGAAGATGTCTACCCCAAGCATGTGAAGACTTTCCATGGTGAAATGGGCAGATGAAAACAATTTGTTCCTATGGCAATGAAGGTGGCTAAAACAGGTACAGTGGGGTACTGAGAGTTGGATTAGACATCAAGGACATCAATGTCAAGCAATGCAGCCCAGACCTTCACTACTCATCTTGACTTCTGTCTTGCCACTGGACTTCAACAACTCTGGAAGAGAGAGGAAAGCTGACAACTTTGTACAACTCTGCCTCACTTAAATCCACTTCACGCACAAGTCAAGACATCATCCCATGATATCACTGATTCTCTAAGAAATGGAAGACAAACAACAGTAGGATCCTATAGCCTAAGACCTTTAAAAAATAGAATAAGAGGGATAGGAAGATCTCAACAATAAAATACTGAAAACAATATTGTGATTCTGATCACAAAAAAGGGGAACATATGTAAAGAAATCAAAGTGATTCAACAACATGGCCAAGTAATTTTAAAATTATGTGTATAAAAGATGGAGTTGAGAACAGGTAACAATAGCAGCAAAGTTCTTAAAGTAGCCACAGAGAAGTCAAAGCTGGGCAAAATTAAAGCAACTAAGAAGAAATGTTGTGGAACTGATATGAAGTATCACTTTATCCTTATCAGAATAAGGGTTTGCTTTTCAAAATATAGTTAATACAACTACATATGACCAAAAATACTTCCCAAAAGGTAAGTAATCAAATGATAAGAAGAGTTCTAAAAAGAATTGTGAACTATTAACAATCATATGAAAGACTGTTCCTGATCACCAATAAGAGAAATTAAAATCAAAACAATTCTGATTCATACCTCACTCATAGCAAATTGACAAAGATAAAATTATTAATAAAGAAGAGATTGAAGGAAGACAGGTACATGGAGGACTCTGTTGGAGAAGCTGTAAATTGGTCCAACCATTCTGGAAAGCAACTGGGAATAATACTAAAACAAAGCAAACATTCCTAACATGTCCATACCCAGAAATCTCAAAAACAGAAAGGTTCCATACAGCAAAATATTAATAGCAACACTTTTTGTATCCTAGTTCTTTATTAAGACAAAGTAAATGTCCATTGAGTAGGAAATAACTAAACAAATTGTGGTATTAAGAATATAATGGAATATTGAGTGTCACATTTTAAGAATGCCATTAACAAACTGAAATACATCCAAAGGAAGGCAATGGTAGAATGGAAATTGGAGTTATGCCATACAAGGATTGGGTAAAGGATCTAAGGAAATTCAAAAAACTTAACTTAGTGTGCATTGGCAAAATAGCTCTCCTTGGTTGTGTTGAAGACCTGTCAAATGATGGAAAGAAAAGGAAAGGAAAGAAAGGAAAGAAAAGGAAAAAGAAAGTAAAGATTAGATTTGTTCTGTTTGGCCTCAGAGAACAGACTTAATGGTGGGGGAAAAGATGCAGAGAAGAAGAATTCATAGGCAACTATCCCAAAAGTTTGAGCTATATAAAATTAGAATTGGCTTCCTAACAATTAGGGCTGTTCCAAAGGGCAGTGGGCTACCGGGACAGGAAGTGAATTTCCCCTTACAACAAATTTTCAAATGAAATTTGGATTGGATTGTCCAATTTGTTGTGGAAACAATGAATAATTTTATCTTTCAGGTTTCTGTCAACTGAGTTTCTATGAAAATGAAAATTTGTTTTAAATATGTCCCCTCATCTTAGAAAGATCAAATTATGAAACAGATGACTATAAATTCTAATCTTACATCTACTACTATAGGAAGTTTGAACTGTGCTTCAATCTTCCTGTAGTCATAATGGGAATAATCTTAATTATGAGTTAGGAGGGTTTACTAATATATCCTTTTAAAACTCTATAGGATTTTGAAATGTCAGAAATGAAAAAGAAATAGAAATCCTATTAATTCAAGATCATTTAAAAATATTTCTCTAGTAGATCTAATCAAGGAGAATATTTGACCTCTTATAATTAACATAATTAAAATGTGAAAATAAAAAAAATAACTTCTAGGGTTTGATGTTTAAACTAATACTATTAAGGTTTTTAATTTAATCCATTTGTGCACAACTAATTAATAATGGAAAAAATGCAATCCTAGGTAAAATGTGTGCAATGTTCCCATAAAATGGGTCATACAGAAGGATCTAGATATTGTGGCAAATATAAAACATCAGAAAAGATACATTGTGATGCCATATATATTAGTTCCAGAAGCTTTTATTACTGCATTTTAATTTTAGTCAGGCATATATGTGTAGATTGGGAAAGATTCATAATAATTTAATTGCAAAATTTGGGGTTTTTTTAAGTTTAAAGAATTTATCCCATTCTTTTTTATTTTTATTAAAGTTTTTTATTTTCAAAACATATGCATGAATAATTTTTTAATACTGACTCTTGCAAAAAAAAATTTGTTTTCCAATTTTCTCCGCCTTCCTCCTAACCCCTCCCCTAGATGGCAAGTAATCCAATATACATTAAACATGGTAAAAATATGTTAAATCCAATATATGCATATATATTTAATATAATTACCTTGTTGCACAAGAAAAGTCAGATCAAAAATGAAAAAGAAAATAAAATGCAAGCCAACAACAAAAAGTGTGAAAACACACTCAGTTCCCACAGTCCTCTCTCTGATGTAATAGCTCTCTTCATCACAAGATCATAAGAACTGGCCTGATCATCTCATTGTTGAAGAGTCACTTCCATCAGAACTGATCATCATATAATCTTGTTGCCATGTATAGTGACCTCCTAGTTCTACTCGTTTCACTCAGCATCAGTTTATATAAGTCTCTCCAGACTTCTCTGAAATCATCCTGCTAGTCATTTCTTACAGAACAATAATATTCCATAATATTCATATACCATAACTTATTCAGCCATTCTCCAATTGATGGGCATCCACTTAGTTTCCAGTTTCTTGCCATTACACATAGGGCTACCATAAAACATTTTTGCATATGTGGGTTCCTTTCCCTCCTTTAAGATTTCTTTGAGATATAATCCCAGTAGAAAACACTACTGAATCAAAGGATGTGCACAATGTTATAGTTCTTTGGGCATAGTTCCAAATTGCTCTCTAGAATAGTCGGATAATTTGACAACTCCACCAACAATGCATTAATGTTCCAGGTTTCCCACATCTCCTCCAACATTTATCACTATCTTTTCCTGTCATCTTAGCCAATCTTAGAGGTGTAGTGGTACTTCAGAGTTCTCTGAATTTGCATTTCTCTGAATAACAGTGATTTGGAGCGCCTTTTCATATAACTAGAAATAGTTTCAATTTCTTCATCTGAAAATTGTCTGTTCATATTATTTGAACATTTATCAAATGGAAAATGGCTTGATTTCTTATAAATTTGAGTCAATTATATATTTTAGAAATGAGGCCTTTATCAGAATCTTTGTAAAAATGTTTTCCTAGTTTATTGCTTCCCTTCTAATTTTGTCTGCATTAGTTTTGTTTGTATAAAACTTTTTAAACTTAATATAATCAAAATTATCTATTTTTGTGTTTAATAATGAACTCCAATTCTTTGGTCACAAATTCCTTCCTTCTCCACACATCTGAGAGGTAAACTCTCTTTTGTTCTTCTAATTTGCTTATAATATCACTCTTTGTTTAAATCATGACCAATAAATCTTGGTATATGGTGTTAGGAGTGGGTTTGCCTAGTTTCCGCCATACTAATTTCCAATTTTCCTAGCAGTTTTTGTCAAATGGTGAGTTCTTATCCCAAAAGCTGGAATCTTTGGCTTTATGAAACACTAGATTACTATGGTCATTGACTATTTTGTCCTGTGAATGAGCCTAACCTACTCCACTGATTTACTATTCTATTTCTTAGCTAGTACCAAATTGTTTTGATGACCACAGCTTCATAAAATAGTTTTGGGTCTGGCAAATCTAGGCCACCTTCATTTGCATTTTTTTCATTAATTCTCTTGAAATTCTTGACCTTTTTTTCTTCTAGATGAACTTTGTTATCATTTTTTCTACATCTATAAAATAATTTCTTGTGAGTTTGATTGATATGGCACTGATGTAGATTAATTTAGGTAGTATTGTCATTTTTATTATATGACTTCAGCCTACCCATGAGCACTTGATATTTTTCCAAATGATTAAATCTGACTTTGTGTGGAAAGTGTTTTGTAGTTGTGTTCATATAGTTCCTGACTTTGCCTTGGCAAGTAGACTCCCAAATATTTTATATTATCAACAGTTATTTTAAATGGAATTTCTCTTTGTATCTTTTGCTGTTGGACTTTGGTAATATATAAAAATGCTGATGATTTATGTAGATTTATTTTGTATCCTGCAACTTTGTTAAAATTGTGAATTGCTTCTAGTAGTAATTTTCAGTTGATTGTCTAGAGTTCTCTAAGTCTACCATCATATCATCTGCAAATAGTGATAATTTAGTTTTCTCATTTCCTACACTAATTCCTTTAATCTCTTTTTCTTCTCTTACTGCCAAAGCTAACATTTCTAATATAATACTGAATAGTAATGGTGATAGTGGGCAACCTTGTTTCATCCCTGATCTTATTGGAAATGGTTCTAGTTTGTCCCCATTACCTATGATGCTTGCTGATGGTTTTAAATAGATGTTATTGATCATTTTAAGGAAAAGTCCATTTATTCTTCTACTCTCTAGTGTTTTCAATAAGAATGGGTGTTGAATTTTATCAAATGTTTTTTTCTGCATCTATTGAGATAATTATATGATTTTTGTTAGTTTGGTTATTGATATAGTCAATTATACTAATAGTTTTTATAATATTGAACCAGCCCTGAGTTCCTGGTATAAATTCTACTTGGTCATGGTGTGTTATTCTGGGGATAACTTTCTGTAAGCTCTTTGTTAGATTTTATTTAAGATTTTTGTTTCAAAATTGGTCTATAGTTTTCTTTCTCTGTTTTCACCTATCTGCTTTTATCAACACCATATCTGTGTCATAAAAGGAATTTGGTAGGACTACTTTTTTCCCCATTTTTCAAATAGTTTGCATAGTATTGGAATTAATTGTTTTTTAAAATGTTTGGTAGAATTCACATGTCAATACATCTGGTCCTAGAGATTTTTTTCTTTAGGGAGTTGATTAATAGCTTGTTCTATTTCTTTTTCTAAAATGGGACTGTTTAATTTATTTCCTCTTCTGTAATCTGGGAAAATCTATATTTTTGTAAGTATTCCTTTTTATTGTTCTAATTTCCTCTTCATCAATGGAAAGTTCTTCTTTTTCATTTTTGTGATTAACAATTTGTTTCTTCTTTCCTTTTTCTAATCAAATTAACTAAAGTTTTTATCTATTTTGGTTTTTTTTCATAAAACCAACTCTTAGTTTTATTTATTCAATAGTTTTCTTATTTTCAATTTTGTTATTCTCTCCTTTCATTTTCAGAATTTAAAATATGGCATTTAATTGGAGGTTTTTAATTTATTTTTTTCTAGCTTTTTTAGTTGCACACCCAATTCATTTATCTTCTCTTTCTCCATTTTATGCAAGTAAGCATCTAGAGATATAAAATTTCCCTTAATAACTGCTTTGGCTACATCCCAGAAATTTTGGTATGTTGTCTCATTATTGTCATTGAAAGTATTAATTGTGGTATATGATTTGTTGTTTTACCTATTCATTCTTTAGGATCAGATTATTTAATTTCCAATTAATTTTTGATCTATTTTCCCCTGGCCTTTTATGGCATGTAATTTTTATTGCATCGTGATCTGAAAAAAAATACATTTACTACTATTTCTGCCTTTCTGCATTTGATTTTAAGGTTTTTTTATTTCCTAATACATGGTAGCCTTGGTTTTAAGATAATACACCATAAAATATTTAAGGTGTAATAATCAGTCTCCTGAGTTACTTTTCCTAAGAGAGTTATAATCAGATATCTTCTTCCTCTCTACTATCCATAGAGTATCGAGCTATGTAAACAGGGAAATGAGAAGAAAGTTCCAGGGAATAAGAAAGTTAGATTGCTAAAGTACAATGAACAAGGGATGAAAAATTTAAATCCTAACTGTATGAATTTAGGCAAGTTACTTCATGTTCCTGAGACTCAATTCCTCATTTCCAAGTTAGTCTAGAAGATGATTTCTAGGGGTTCCTTATCCCTTTAAGTCCTAGAAATCAATGGTACCACCAAAAGATAAAAGAAAATAATCTACATTAAAAAGTGATTACCTACTCTCAAATACTTACTGCTGCAGCAAACTCAAATGTCAGAGAAGAAATGTTAAAACAGCTATATTTTCAAGGAAAAAAACTTACAAAGTTCCATTCGTGCTTATAGTTACTAAAAAAACAAAACAAAACAAAACAAAACACCACCACCATCCAGTAATCCTTTTTAACTTTTTAAGGCTCACCATGTGACAGTGTGATGACTAAAATGATATATTTCCTCCATTTTTCACAACCACAAATAAATTCAAGTGGAGATAAGAATGTACTAAAACTGAGAAGGGAGGATGGTGTGATTATTATTGCTTTGAAATACCATTAAGAACTTTTCCAGCCTCCTGAGTTCCTTTAAAGATATGATTGTTTGGATTTTGAACAAAAATAAATTATATATATAAACAGCACATGACTATTTATAATGCCCCTAATTCACAAAGAAAAGGATTAAATGTAATTCAATGTACTCTCTTTACTAAGGCAGGGAAATATATTTTAGAATTATTTCAATTAAAAAGTTAAAACAAAAAGTTATTTAAAATATTATCTTCCAGTAATCCAAAAAAATAAAGTTATTCAGAATACTTTCTTCTCAAATCATCCTGATTAACCAAGGTGATACTGAACTTATCAAGATGGAAATTCATGCATCATGCATTGCCAAAGAGAAAAGTGGCTTTCACTAATACTATTTATATAATTTCATCATATAGAAGACTAGAAAAATGTTCCAGTAATTGACACCCCAGCATTCCACAGACAAGTATGCAGCTAGCATAGCATCCAAGCCTCAAGGAGGAAACTGAGAGTAATTCTCAGGACTGTACCCCAGATAAGACTCAATTTCATTTGGTTTCCAGTAGCACTTGGACATGAACTTAGCAGGACTCATGCCATGTAAAAACTGAGTTAAGTTCTGAATTTATTTTCCCAAGGCTTGAGGTAAAGGGGGAAAGAATGTATGTTTGTTCTTTCTTTCTTTTTTTTTTTTAATTTCAATATTTTATTTTTCCAAATACATGTAATGATATAGTTTTCAACATTCATTTTTTGTGAGATTTTGAGTTCCATTTTCTGCCTCTCCCTTACCTTCCTCCTCCCCAAGCCAGCAAGGAATCTGAAATAAGCTATATATATATATATATATATATATATATATATATATATATGTGTGTGTGTGTGTGTGTGTATGTGTGTGTGTGTGTGTGTGTGTGTGTGTGTACACATATATATATAGGACCATTTTAAACATATTTCCATATTAGTCATTTTGTGAAAGAAAACCAGACAAAATGAGAAATAAAAAGCAAAAAAATAAACCAAAAATAAGGTGAAAATAATATGCTTTGATCCACATTTAGTTTCTTTTTTTTTAATTTTAATTTTATTTTATAATTATAACTTTTTTTTTACAATACATATGCATGGGTAATTTTTTACAACATTATCCCTTGCATTTACTTCTGTTCAGATTTTTTCCCTTCCTCCCCCAACCCCCTCCCCCAGATGACAGGCAGTCTTATACATGTTAAATATATTCTAGATACAATATATGTGTGTAGAACCGAATTTCTTGTTGCACAGGAAGAATTGGATTCAGAAGGTAAAAATAACAGTTTACACTCATTTCCCAGTGTTCCTTTTCTGGATGTAGCTGATTCTGTCCATCATTAATCAATTGGAATTGGATTAGCTCTTCTCTATGTTGAAGATATCCACTTCCATCAGAATACATCCTCGTACAGTATCATTGTTGAAGTGTATAATGATCTTCTGGTTCTGCTCGTTTCACTTAGCATCAGTTGATGTAAGTCTCTCCAAGCCTCTCTGTATTTCTCCTGTTGGTCATTTCTTACAGAACAATAATATTCTATAACATTCATATACCATTATTTACCCAACCATTCTCCAATTGATGGACATCCATTCATCTTCCAGTTGCTAGCCACTATGAAAAGGGCTGCCACAAACATTTTGGCACATACAGGTCCCTTTCCCTTCTTTAGTATTTCCTTGGGATATAAGCCCAGTAGTAGTATGGCTGGGTCAAAGGGTATGCACATTTTGATAACTTTTGGGGCATAATTCCAGATTGCTCTCCAGAATGGTTGGATTCTTTCACAACTCCACCAACAATGCATCAGTGTCCCAGTTTTCCCACAGCCCCTCCAACATTCATCACTATTTGTTCCTGTCATCTTAGCCAATCTGACAGGTGTGTAATGATATCTCAGAGTTGTCTTAATTTGCATTTCTCTGATCAATAGTGATTTGGAACACTCTTTCATATGAGTGGTAATAGTTTTAATTTCATCATCTGAAAATTGTCTGTTCATATCCTTTGACCATTTATCAATTGGAGAATGGCTTGATTTCTTATAAATTAAAGTCAATTCTCTGTATATTTTGGAGATGAGGCCTTTATCAGAACCTTTAACTGTAAAAATGTTTTCCCAATTTGTTACTTCCCTTCTAATCTTATTTGCATTAGTTTTGTTTGTGCAGAAACTTTTTAATTTGGTGTAATCAAAATTTTCTATTTTGTGATCAATAATGGTCTCTAGTTCTCCCTTGGACACAAACTCCTTCCTCCTCCACAAGTCTGAGAGGTAAACCATTCCATGTTCCTCCAATTTATGATTTCATTCTTTTTGCCTAAATCTTGGACCCATTTTGATCTAATCTTAGTATGTGGTGTTAAATGTGGGTCCATGCCTAGTTTCTGCCATACTAATTTCCAGTTTTCCCAGCAGTTTTTGTCAAATAATGAATTCTTATCCCAAAAGGTGGGATCTTTGGGTTTGTCAAACACTACATTGCTATTTTTATTCACTATCTTGCCCTGTGAACCTAACCTATGCCACTGATCAACTAGTCTATTTCTTAGCCAATACCAAATGGTTTTGGTGACTGTTGCTTTATAATACAGTTCTAGATCAGGTACAGCTAGACCACCTTCACTTAATTTTTTTTTTTTCATTACTTCCCTTGAAATTCTAGGCCTTTTGTTGTTCCATATGAATTCCGTTGTTATTTTTTCTAGGTTATTAAAATAGTTTCTTGGAAGTCTGATTGGTATAGCACTAAATAAATAGATTAGTTTAGGGAGTATTGTCATCTGAATTATATTCGCTCGGCCTATCCAAGAGCACTGAATATCTTTCCAATTATTTAAATCTGACTTTATTTTTGTGGCAAGTATTTTGTAATTTTGCTCATATAATTCCTGACTCTCCTTTGGTAGACATATTCCCAAATATTTTATAGTTTCGACCGTTATTTTGAATGGAATTTCTCTTTGTATCTCTTGCTGTTGGATTGTGTTGGTAATGTATAAAAATGCTGAGGATTTATGTGGATTTATTTTGTATCCTGCCACTTTGCTAAAATTCTGAATTATTTCTAATAGCTTTTTAGCAGAGTCTTTGGGGTTCTCTAAGTATACCATCATGTCATCTGCGAAAAGTGATAATTTGATTTCCCCATTTCCTACTCTAATTCCTTGAATCTCTTTCTCGGCTCTTATTGCCGAGGCTAGAGTTTCTAGTACTATATTGAAAAGTAATGGTGATAGTGGGCAACCTTGTTTCACTCCTGATCTTATAGGGAAAGGTTCTAGTTTATTGCCATTACACATGATGTTTACTGAAGGTTTTAAATATATGCTCCTTATTATTTTAAGGAATAGTCCATTTATTCCTATACTCTCAAGCATTTTTAGTAGGAATGGATGTTGGATTTTATCAAATGCTTTTTCTGCATCTATTGAGATGATCATATGGTTTTTATTAATTTGATTATTAATATGGTCAATTATACTAATAGTTTTCCTAATATTAAACCAGCCCTGCATTCCTGGTATAAATCCCACTTGGTCATAGTGTATTATCCTGGGGATGATTTTCTGAAGTCTATTTGCTAATATCTTATTTAAGATTTTAGCATCAATATTCATTAAGGAAATTGGTCTATAGTTTTCTTTCTCAGTTTTCGATCTACCTGGTTTAGGTATCTGTACCATGTCTGTGTCATAGAAGGAATTTGGTAGGACTCCTTCAATCCCTATTTTTTCAAATAGTTTATATAGCATTGGAGTTAGTTGTTCTTTAAATGTTTGGTAGAATTCATATGTAAATCCATCTGGTCCTGGGGACTTTTTCTTAGGAAGTTGGTTAATAGCTTGGTCTATTTCTTTTTCTGAGATGGGACTATTTAGACTACTTACTTCTTCCTCTGTTAATCTGGGCAAGCTATATTTTTGAAGGTATTCTTCCATTTCATTTAAGTTATCGAATTTATTGGCATAAAGTTGAGCAAAGTAGCCCCTAACTATTGTTCTAATTTCCTCTTCATTAGTGGTGAGTTCACCCTTTTCATTTTCAAGACTAACAATTTGCTTTTTTTCTTTCCTTTTTTTAATCAGGTTTACTAAGGGTTTGTCTATTTTGTTGGTTTTTTCATAGAACCAACTCTTAGTTTTATTAATTAATTCAATAGTTTTTTTACTTTCAATTTTATTAATGTCACCTTTATTTTTTGAATTTCAAGTTTTGTGTTTGGGGGTTTTTAATTTGTTCCTTTTCTAGCAATTTTAGTTGTAAGCCCAATTCGTTGGCCCTCTCTTTCTCTATTTTATGCAAGTAGGCCTGTAGAGATATAAAACTTCCCCTTATTACTGCTTTGGCTGTATCCCACACATTTTGGTATGATGCCTCATTATTGTCATTTGCTTGGGTGAAGTTATTAATTATGTCTATGATTTGCTGTTTTACCCAATCATTCTTTAGTATAAGATTATTTAGTTTCCAATTATTTTTTGGTCTATTTTCCCCTGGTTTTTTATTAAATGTAATTTTGATTGCATTATGGTCTGAAAAGGATGCATTTACTATTTCTGTCTTACTGCATTTGATTTTGAGGTTTTTATGCCCTAGTATATGATCAATTTTTGTATAGGTTCCATGAACTGCTGAGAAGAAAGTATACTCCTTTCTGTCTCCATTTAGCTTTCACCAAAGATCTATCATATCAAACTTTTCTAGTATTCTATTTACCTCTTTAACTTCTTTCTTATTTTGTGGTTTGATTTATCTAATTCTGAGAGTGCAAGGTTGAGATCTCCCACTATTATAGTTTTGCTATCTATTTCCTCTTGCAGCTCTCTTAATTTCTCTTTTAAGAATTTAGATGCTGCACCACTTGGTGCATATATGTTTAATATTGATACTGCTTCATTATTGATGCTGCCCTTTAGCAGGATATAATACCCTTCCTTATCTCTTTTAATTAGATCAATTTTTGTTTTTGCTTGATCTGCGATGAGGATGGCTACTCGTTTTGCCTGAAGTATAATAGATTCTGCTCCACCCTTTTACTTTTAGTTTGAATGTCTCACCCTGTTTCAGGTGTGTTTCCTGTAAACAACATATGGTAGGTTTCTGACTTTTAATCCAGTCTGCTAACTGCTTCCTCTTTATGAGGCAGTTTGCCCCATTCACATTTATGGTTAGAAGGACTAATTCTATATTGCTTGCCATCCTATTAACCCCTGCTTATGCTTTTCCCCTTTCCTTCCCTCTTACCCCCCTACCCAGTATTAAGCTTGTGAACACCATTTGCTTTTCACAGCCCTCCCTTTTTGGGATCACTCCCCCACCTTAAAATTCCTCCCCTTATTTTACCCCTTTTCCTCGAAATTTCTGTATTCCTTTCCCCTTAGCTTACTCCTTCCCTTTCACTTTTCAATGAAGTGGAAGAAGTTTCACCATAAATCAAATATGTCTATTGATACACCCTATGTTCATCTCCCTCCTTTCTTTCTCTCAGATATAATAGGTTACCTTTGCCTCTTCATGAAATGTAGTACCACCACTTTACACTTTTTTATGATATAATTTCCTTTCCACATCTAGTTTCTAAGACAAATTGTACATATGTTCTTTACATAATTTTTTGGCAGAAGTATAGTTCTCAAGATTTCTTTTTACCTTTTTAGAAATCTCTTGAGTTCTGTATTTGAAGATCAAACCTTTTATGTAGGTTTGGTTTTTTTCATCAAAAATAGATGGAATTCATTTATTTCGTTAAATGTCCATCTTCTTCCCTGGAAAACGATGCTCATTCTTGCTGGATAAGTTATTCTTGGCTGCATACCAAGTTCCTTAGCCTTTCGGAATATCATGTTCCAGGCCCTTCATTCTTTTAATGTGGATGCTGCTAGATCCTGGGTTATCCTTATTGTGGATCCTCCATATCTGAATTGCTTTTTTCTAGCAGCTTCCAATATCTTTTCCTTTGTCTGATGGTTCTTGAAGTTGGCCACTATATTTCTTGGCGTTTTGATTTTAGGGTCCCTTTCAGTAGGTGATCGATGAATTTTTTCAATGTCTATTTTACCCTGTTTCCAGAACGTCTGGGCAGTTCTCTTCGATAATTCCCTCGAAAATGGTGTCCAAGCTCTTTTTTTCCTCACATTTTTCAGGGAGTCTGATTATTCTCAAATTGTCTCTCCTGGATCTGTTTTCCAGATCTGTTGTCTTTCTAATAAGGTACTTGACATTCTTTTCAATTGTTTCATTTCTCTGGTTTTGCTTGACTACCTCTTGGTTTCTCCTTGAGTCATTCATTTCTACTTGTTCCAGTCTAATTTTCAATGATGTATTTTCTTCATTCATTTTTTTTTTATATCTCTTTGTAATTGTCCAATTGAGTTTTTATCTTCTATGGAATTTCTTTCCATTTTATCCATTTTATTTTTTAGAGAGCTGTTTTCTTTTTCCAGCTCACTAATCCTGTTTTCCTTGGAGTTGTTTACCTTTTCCAGCTCACTAATCTTGTTTCTCAATGATTTGATTTCTTTATCCACTCTGTCTTTGAATGCATGGGATGACTTCTCCAGGCTCTCTTGCCAAGCTTCCCTTTCCTTTTCCCATTTCTCTTCCAGCTCTCTTGTGAGAGCCTTTTTGATTTCCTCTATGAGAGTCTTATGTATTGAGGAGCAGCTCATATCCCCCTTAGGGGATTCCTCTGGGGACAGTCTGTTTTTAGTCTCCTCAGTGTTTGAAGTCTGCTCTCTCTCCATACAAAAGCTGTCAATGGTCAGAGCCCTTTTGAATTTTTTGTTCATTTTGTCAGAGTAGGAATGGAAGAAAACAAATTGACAAGAGAAACAATAGGTCTCTTTTGGGGGGGGATGGGGCTGGATGGTATTAATGGGCTTCCTCTACAGACTGGGGGTAGGGCAGCAGAGAGACACTAACAGAACAGCGATGACTGTACTGAGTCTGTGCTCTGAGGCTCTGAGAACGTGCTGAGTCAATCCAGGTGGGGGTTGGGGTGGTCGGGTTCTGAGAGACGCTAGCTTTCCGGGGGTTTTAATCTTCACCTCCGGTGTTTACACCCTCTCTGCAGCTCCTGGCTTGCTGCCAAGACAGAGTATCCATATTGGGGCAAAAGCCTTTTCGTAGAAATGACAGAGATCGTACCCCTCCCCCTCAGGTCTGAGCTGTGTGAGCTGCCTGTCTCGCTCTGGCTTGCCTGCCCTCAGTCTGTGCCCAGTCTGATTGACCCTCCCCCGAGCAAACACAGACCTTTTCTGGTGACTTTCAAGGATGTCTTCCTTGGTGATTATTTGTGGATTTCTTTCTGGGTCAAGCATTAAGTCTGAGGCTTGTCATGAAGTAAGTTCTGAGAGAAAACGAGGAGCTCAAGCAGCTGTCTGCCTCCACATCGCCATCTTGGCCAGAAGTCCCGATCCACATTTAGTTTCAACAATTCCTTCTTGGGATGAAGATGGCATTTTCTATCCCAGGTCTACTGGAACTGTTTGAATCACTGAATTGTTGAGAAGAGCTAAGTTTGTCACAGCTGATCATCACACTATCGTGCTGCTAATGTATACAATGTTCTCCTGGTCTGCTCACTTCACTCAGAAACAATTCATATAAGTCTTTCCAGATTTTTCTAAAATCAGCTTACTTGTCATTTTTTATAAAACAATAATATTCAATTACATTCATATACTGTAACTTATCCAGCCATTCTTCAACTGATGGACATCCTCTAATTTCCAATTCCATGCCATTACAAAAAGAGCTGCTAAAAACATTTTTACACATGTGAATCCTTTCCCTTTTTAATGATTTCCATAGGATACAGATAGACCCAGTAGTGACATATCAAATGATATGCAATTAAAATTTTTAATAGCTTTTTATTTTTCCAACTACATGTAAAAAATTTTCAATATTCACCTTTACAAAACCTTGTGTTTCTAATTTTTCTCCTTCCCTCCTGTTTTCCTCATCCCTAGAAAACAAGCAATCCAGTTAAATACATGCAGTTCTTCTTATTTCATTTTCTCTTTTTTAAAGCTTTTTATTTTCAAAATATATACATAGATAATTTTCAGCATTCACCCTTGCAAAACCTTGTGTTCCAAATTTTTTTTCTCCCTCCTTTCCTCCTACCCCTCCCTCTCCTAGATGGCAAGTAATTCGATATGTTAAACATATACTATTCTTCTATCCATTATTCACATTTATCATGCTGTACAAGAAAAATCAGATCAAAAAGGAAAAAAATGAGAAAGAAAACAAAATACAAATAAGCAACAACAAAAATGAAAATACTATGTTGTAAGCCATACTCAGTCCCCACTGTTCTCTCTCTAGATGTAGATGACTCTCTCTCTCTTTTTTTTTTTTTTTGGATGCTGGGGTTAAGTGACTTGCCCAGGGTCACACAGCTAGGCAGTATTAAGTGTCTGAGACCAGACTGCACCACCTAGCTGCCCCCTAGATGACTCTCTTTATGACACCATTGGAACTGCCCTGAATTCACATCATTGTTGAAAAGAGCTATGTCCAACATGCAATTCTTCAAAACATATTTCTATATTTATCATACTACATGAGAAAAATCAGATCAAAAGAGAAAAACACAAGGAAAAAATAAGCAAGCAAACAAACAAAAGATGAAAATATTATGCTTTCATCTACATAGTTCTCTCTATGGATGTGGATGGCATTTTCCATCCCAAGTTAATTGAACTTGCCCTAAATCACCTAATTGTTGAAAAGAGCCAGTTGAACATCGCAGAATTTTGGTTGTTGCTATACATTACATATATATATATTTTTTTTCTTGGTTCTGTTCACTTTACTTTGTATCAGTTCACTTAAGTCTTTCCAGGCTTGTCTGAATTCAGCCTGCTTATCATTTCTTATAAAACAATAATATTCCATTACATTCATATACTATAACTTATTCAGCCATTCACTAATTTCCAATTCCATACTACTACAAAAAGAGCTTCTACAAATATTTTTGCACATGAGGATCCTTTTCCTTCTTTTATGATTTCTGTGGGATATAGGCCCAGTATGAGGTCTGGACAAAAAGATATGCACTGTTTTTACATCTTTGGCATAGTTCCAAATTACTCTCCTGAGTGGTTGGATCATTTCACAACTCTACCAACAATGTATTAGTGTCCTAGTTTTATTACATCCCCTCCAACATTTATCATTATCTTTTCTTGTCATCTTGGTCAATCTTGAGAAGTGTGAAGTGGTGCCTCAGAGTTGTCTTGATTTGTATTTCTTTAATCAATAGTGATTAGAGCATTTTTTCCATATGACTATAGATGGCTTTAATTTCTTCATCTAAAAATTGTATGTTCATATCTTTTGACTATCAATTGGAGAATGATTTGTATTATTAAAAATTTTACTCAGTCCTTTATATATTTTAGAAATGAAATCTTTATCAGAAACACTGGCATTGTTTCTCTTCTAATCATGGCAGCATTATTTTTGTGTAAAAACTTTTTAATTTAATGAATCAGAATTAACCATTTTACATTTCATAATGTTTTCTAGTTCTTTGGTCATAAATTACTCCCTTCTCCAAAAGTCTGACAGGTAAATTATCTCTTGCCCTCCTAATTTGCCTGTAGTATCACTCTTTATATCTAATTCATGAACTCTATGTGTTTGTTCTTGCTATTACTTTTGAGGTAGATATTCCTTTGTAAAAGCTAAGATGTTAAATGGAACAGGGGTACTAGTCATTCTAATAAATCCTAATATATCCTAATAAATGGATGAAACAAAGCTGATTGGGTCCATGTACCAATGGCTATAGAGAAAAATCAGGCCCAAGCTTGTAATGTTCTTGATGGTTTTCTGGAAGTCTGTGGAGCAATCTTTTTTTTCAGTAATCACCACAAGAACAGCCAGGCGTTAAAGTCCAAATTCTTTATTATTTCCTTCACAATCTAGTTTCCTTGCCTGGAGCCTGGGCTAGCTTTCTTAGAGGACTTCTGGAGTCTTGGTTTCAGTGCAGAAATACAGGAGGCTAGGCCAGCCACCACGAGGCTGATGAAGATGGACTCCGAGGGCTTATGCTTCAGCCTCCAGCCACCACAAAGGTGGACGATGGAATGAATGTGTCTCTAGGTCCCTTCTGAGTCCATGTCTGGCCCTTCTGAGTCTTTCTCCAAGCCCTTCTGAGTCTGTCTATGGCTCTGTCTCCGAGCCTCTGGATCCCCCAGGAGAGCCACCAAGTGTCTGACCAAAGGTGGAATGACAGAAAGTCTGTCTCTTCAAAGTCATCTCCCTCATTTTCCAAACTGCATATTTCAGGAGCTAGGCCCAATGATTCAAGGAAGTATTATTTTATTTCATCCCAACTCCATCATCACTTATGAAATGCTAAATAACAAAATGATAAATGGAAAGCAAATAGCATTTGAATTTATTCAGTAACTTTCAATGTCTTTAAATTTAATAAATTAATTTACAAATATATTTTAGATTATTCTAACACCCCCTTAAAATTCTCTCTTGGGGACTCAATATTTCAATTGATAGTAATAACATTGTGTACTTAAACTCCTCTCTGTGGATAGTCAAGGGAATTGAGATTCTCTTATTAATACAAATCTTGTTTGTATTCACTTAGTGCAAAACCACACTAAAGAAACCAAGGCGATAATGCCATTTTCACACTGCTTAAGATTTTTTTTTGTTAGCTCAATTAACATCTATATGATCTGCTAATCAGGCAAATGATTAGAATCTCTTGTCACCAATAAGTGAAAAGATCAAGTGCTTTTTTGAGGGTAAGTGTGTGTATCATTCAATCACCCTTTAAATATTGTTTTATTTAACTGTTTTCAAGGACTATAGCAAGTTCCACTGAGAATTTGTTGAAATTTGGGTAATATGTGGAAACAAAATTTGCCAATTAAGGAAAAAAGAAAATGATGGGACTCAAAAAGGCAGCAAGACTTCTATTGTTAGAATCATTCAGGCTTTTCTTTGAGAAAAATCTTCATGTGGTCCTTGAAGCTTATGAGCTCTACTAACTCAGAAGGCTAAGAAAATAGCCAAGTATGATTGAATAAATACTCAAGTATTATGGAGTCTGTGCAATCTCCCAAAATAAATAAAAATTTCAATACAAATGTATTTGTAAAAATCTGGGTAGCAGGTGTTTTATCTATATAGAGATAAAGAGTTCCAATCTCAGAAAAATTTTGAGACATCAAAAAGTGACAAGATCTTAGGATTCCTTATTTCCTACCTTTCTGTCCTAGAGAAAGACTTTTCCTTTACCATGTGGAGCATCGGGCCATTCAATGGCTGTTGGGGAAACTGGGCTTGCTAATTCCTATGTCAATAAACAACTTTGGGGAACAGGGCTGCCTAAAAACCACTAAAGTAGAAGGAGTCAACTATTCAACTAGCACTTTTCTAATCCAGAGCACCTAGATATTCACTTGGTGAAGACTGGTGTAACCAATGAGGTTATAAAACCCAGTGGAAATACTACTGGGATTTGGTAGGAAGAAGGCTCTTTTTCTTGGTACACTTTTCCCATCTTCCTTTTGGCATGACTCAAAGATGGAGGGGGGGGGGGAAGGATACACATCTTAGATACACATCCCTGTACCAACCACACTGTGGTTCTATGTGTTTTGAAAATCTGTCCTGGGGCGGAGCCAAGATGGCGGAGAAGAAACACACGACTCAGTGAACGTCCTCACTCCCTCACAACCAATTAGATAAATTAAGTCTCAAAATTAGCTCAGGACTGATAGATACCACAAGGACTGGAAGCACGACTTACCAGCTGAAGAGAATCTGGAGTTTCAACAGGAAAGGTCAGTTCTCAGGGGAGGAATAAGAAAGACCAGCACAGACGGTGGGGTAGGGGCACACTGCGCCCATTGCGCTGGGAAGGGCTCTGGGATCAGAGAAGCCACTGAGGTAAAGGAATCTGGCACAGGCTGTTAGCTCTTCTCTGCTAATTATTTAGCAGTTCAGAAGAGAAAGCCAAAATATTTTAAAACTCAGATTAGATTTTCCCCGGACCCTGGGGGTGACTCAACAGACTCGGCACCAGGGGGTGTGGCCTCAGCTACCACCTGAGAATAGTTAAGAGATTGACAAGTGGGTGGATACGGCCCAAGGCAACACACACTGCCTAGCTTAGCTGGAGGGAGTGGAACTCAGCTCCAGGAAGTCCCAGAGAAGCGGAACCTTTGAACTAGGAACCTTTGAACTAGGGACTGCGGTTTCTGGCAGACACTTCCAGTTTGAGCACAGGGGCTTCTCACGTCACCTGCTGCAGACATCCACTCCTCACCCGGACACATAGGCTGGGCTTCCTGCTGTCTTCACTATTCTACGCCCTCGAAGCACAGTAGTGCTAATCACCTCTGAGGCACTTCCAGGGAGGGGGTGGGGAACTCTCTCCCAGAGCTCTCTCTTAGCTCAGGCTCAGGAGCCGCTGCATCCATCCAGTCTGGGAGGAAGCTGGTAAAGAAGTAAATAATTTCCTACCCCAGAGACAGACCCCAAAAGATTTTTTTAAGTATGAGCAAAAAAGCTAGAAAAACCATAGATTCCTTCTATACAGAGAAAGAGCGGGTATCCAACCCCGAGGAAGTTGACAGCAGAGAATCAGATAACAACCTAAAGGGGAACGATTCCTGCCCCCCATCACATAACTCTCTCCTAGAAGAAGCTCTTAAAAAATTGAGGGAGATCGAAGAAAAATGGGGAAAAGAAAGGGAAGTTATGATAGAGAATAACAACGTCCTGAAATTGGAGTTGCAAAAAATAAAGAATTCACAGGAGATGCAGGGAAACAAAATTAGTGAATTAGAAAAGGTTAAAAAAACACAGGAAAGTAGGATTTCTGAATTGGAAAAGATAAAAAAGTCTCAAGAAAATAGAATTTCTGAATTGGAAAAAGAAAATAATTCTCAAAAAAAAAATTAGGGAAATGGAAAAAAACTCAATAGAGCAAAATAATTCATTTAAAAACGAAATTGGGCATTTACAAAAAGAACTAAAAACTGTGAAAGAAGAAAATAACTCCTTAAAAGTCAGGATGGAACAAATAGAAATGAATGATTCACAGAGAACCCAAGAATCAGTCAAACAAAACAAAAAAAATGAGAAGCTGGAGAACAACGTCAAATACTTACTGGGAAAATCTATAGACCTGGAAAATAGATCTAGGAGAGATAATCTGCGGATTATTGGACTTCCAGAAAACTATGACCAAAAAAAGAGCCTAGATTCTATTTTACAGGAAATTATCAAAGAGAACTGTCCAGAGATAATAGAAACAGAAGGGAAAGTAGATGTGGAAAGAATTCATCGAACTCCTTCTGAAATAGACCCTAAAAAAAGAACACCACGGAATATTGTGGCTAAGCTGCAGAATTACCACACAAAGGAGAAAATCCTGCAAGCAGCTAGAAAAAAACAATTTAAATACCAAGGTGCCACAATAAGGGTCACCCAAGATCTGGCTGCCTCCACATTAAAAGATAGAAGGGCCTGGAACCTGATATTCCGAAAGGCAAAAGATCAAGGACTGCAACCAAGAATGAACTACCCAGCTAAGTTTAGCATCTTTTTCCATGGAAGAAGATGGTCATTCAATGAAACAGAGGAATTCTATATGTTTCTAAGAAAAAAACCAGACTTAAACAAAAAATTTGATCTACATCCACAAGACTGAAGAGAAACAGAAAAAGGTACACAGAACCCTTGAGAACTGTAACTTTGTTGTGGGTATATAAAAAATACTCAAGGATAATTTGATTTTACTGATATAAAAGAAAAAAAGGGGGGTGTGGTAAAGGGAAGGAGGTCGGTTCAGAAAAAGGGGAAGGAGTGATAAAAAGAGGGAAACTACATCCCAGGAAGAGACATAGAAAATACACCATATCTGAGGGAACTTAGTGAGGGGGAGAATCATTGTGTGAATCTTACTCTCATCAGAAGAGGCTCAAAGAGTAATTAATTAACATATTTGTTTTTCAGAGAATTTTCTCTCACCTCATTAAAAGGGGGGAGAGGAAAAGGGGAAAGGAAAAGGAGAATAAGTGAAGGGACTTGGAGGGAGGGGGGAGGGATCCTAAAAAAAAAAAAAAAAGAGGGAGGGTTGCGCGTCACAAGGGGGGTCTGTAAATTAAATATCGGGGAGGGGGATCAGGTGGGTCAAGGGAAAAAAGTATAATCTGGGGATAATACGATGGCAGGAAACACAGAATTAGTAATTTTAACTGTAAATGTAAATGGGATGAACGATCCCATCAAACGGAGACGGATAGCAGATTGGATCAAAATGCAGAACCCTACAATATGTTGTCTACAGGAAACACACTTAAAGCAGGGAGATACATACAGAGTAAAGGTAAAAGGTTGGAACAGAGCCTATTATGCTTCAGGTAAAGCCAAAAAAGCAGGGGTAGCTATCCTTATCTCAGATCAAGCAAAAGCAGAAGTAGATCTCGTTAAAAAAGATAAGGAAGGAAACTATATCCTGCTGAAAGGTAGCATAAATAATGAAGCCATATCAATACTAAACATATATGCACCAAGTGGTATAGCATCTAACTTTCTAAAGGAAAAGTTAAGAGAACTGCAAGAAGAAATAGACAGTAAAACTATAATAGTGGGAGATCTCAACCTTGCACTCTCAGATTTAGACAAATCAAACCACAAAACAAACAAGAAAGAAATTAAAAAAGTAAATAGAACATTAGAAAAACTAGGTATGATAGACCTTTGGAGAAAACTGAATGGCAATAGGAAGGAATATACTTTCTTCTCAGCAGTTCATGGATCCTATACAAAAATTGACCATATATTAGGACATAAAGATCTCAAAATTAAATGTAGGAAGGCAGAAATAATAAATGCCTTCTTCTCAGATCACAATGCAATAAAAGCTACATTCAGTAAAAAGTTAGGGGTTAATAGACCAAAAAGTAATTGGAAACTGAATAATCTCATCTTAAAGAATGACTGGGTGAAAGAGCAAATTATAGAAACAATTAACAATTTCACCCAAGATAATGATAATGATGAGACATCATATCAAAATCTTTGGGATGCAGCTAAAGCAGTAATAAGGGGAAATTTTATATCTTTAGAGGCTTATTTGAAGAAAATTGAGAAAGAGAAGATTAACGAATTGGGCTTACAACTTAAAAGGCTAGAAAAAGACCAAATTATAAACCCCCAACCAAAAATTAAACTCGAAATACAAAAATTAAAAGGAGAAATCAATAAAATTGAAAGTAAAAAAACTATTGAATTAATAAATAAAACCAAGAGTTGGTTTTATGAAAAAGCCAATAAAATAGATAAACCTTTGGTAAATTTGATCAAAAAAAAGAAAGAGGAAAATCAAATTGATAGTCTTACGAATGAAAAGGGGGAATCTTTCCACCAATGAAGAGGAAATTAGAGAAATAATAAGGAGTTACTTTGCCCAACTTTATGCCAATAAATTTGATAACTTAAGTGAAATGGATGACTTTCTCCAAAAATATAGGCTCCCTAGATTAACAGAGGAGGAGATAAATTGCTTAAATAGTCCCATTTCAGAAAAAGAAATAGAACAAGCTATTAATCAACTCCCCAGGAAAAAATCCCCAGGGCCAGATGGATTCACATGTGAATTCTACCAAACATTTAAAGAACAATTAGCCCCAATGTTATATAAATTATTTGAAAAAATAGGGGATGAAGGAGTCCTACCAAACTCCTTTTATGACACAGACATGGTACTGATACCTAAACCTGGTAGATCGAAAACTGAGAAAGAAAATTACAGACCAATCTCCTTAATGAATATTGATGCTAAAATCTTAAATAAGATATTAGCAAAAAGACTTCAGAAAATCATCTCCAAGATAATACACTATGATCAAGTAGGATTTATTCCAGGAATGCAGGGCTGGTTTAATATTAGGAAAACTATTAATATAATTGACCATATTAATAATCAAATTAATAAGAACCATATGATCATCTCAATAGATGCAGAAAAAGCATTTGACAAAATCCAACATCCATTCCTACTAAAAACTCTTGAGAGTATAGGAATAAATGGATTATTCCTTAGAATAATCAGGAGTATATATTTAAGACCGTCAGTAAACATAATATGCAATAGAAATAAACTGCAACCTTTCCCAATAAGATCAGGAGTGAAACAAGGTTGCCCACTATCACCATTACTATTCAATATAGTACTAGAAACGCTAGCCTCGGCAATAAGAGCCGAGAAAGAGATTCAAGGAATTAGAGTAGGAAATGAGGAAATTAAACTATCACTTTTTGCAGATGACATGATGGTATACTTAGAGAACCCCAAAGACTCTGCTAAAAAGCTACTAGAAATAATTCAAAATTTCAGCAAAGTGGCAGGATACAAAATAAATCCACATAAATCCTCGGCATTTTTATATATCACTAACAAAATGCAACAGCAAGAGATACAAAGAGAAATTCCATTCCAAACAAATGTTGAGAGTATAAAATATTTGGGAATCCATCTACCAAAGAAAAGTCAGGAATTATATGAGAAAAATTACAAAACACTTGCCACAAAAATAAAATCAGATTTAAATAATTGGAAAGACATTCAGTGCTCTTGGATAGGCCGAGCGAATATAATAAAGATGACAATACTCCCCAAACTAATCTATTTATTTAGTGCTATACCAATCAGACTCCCAAGAAACTATTTTAATGACCTAGAAAAAATAACAACAAAATTCATATGGAAGAATAAAAGGTCAAGAATTGCAAGGGAACTAATGAAAAAAAACTCAGAGGAAGGTGGTCTAAGTGTACCTGATCTAAAGCTATATTATATAGCAGCAGTCACCAAAACCATTTGGTATTGGCTACGAAATAGACCGGTAGATCAGTGGAACAGATTAGATACAAAGGACAAAAAAGGGTACATCTATAGCAATCTAATCTTTGACAAACCCAAAGATTCCAACATTAGGGATAAAAATCCATTATTCGGAAAAAACTGTTGGGAAAACTGGAAATTAGTATGGCAGAAATTAGATATGGATCCACACTTAACACCATATACCAAGATAAGATCAAAATGGGTCCATGATTTAGGCATAAAGAGGGAGATAATAAATAGATTAGAGGAACAGAGGATAATCTACCTCTCAGACTTGTGGAGGAGGAAGGAATTTATGACCAGAGGAGAACTAGAGATCATTATTGATCACAAAATAGAAGATTTTGATTACATCAAACTAAAAAGTTTCTGTACAAATAATACTAATGCAAACAAGATTAGAAGGGAAGTAACAAATTGGGAAAATATTTTTAAAAACAAAGGTTCTGACAAAGGTCTCATTTCCAAAATATATAGAGAACTGACCATAATTTATAAGAAACCGAACCATTCTCCAATTGATAAATGGTCAAAGGATATGAACAGACAATTCTCAGAGGAAGAAATTGAAACTATATCCACTCACATGAAAGAGTGTTCCAAATCACTACTGATCAGAGAAATGCAAATTAAGACCACTCTGAGATACCACTACACACCTGTCAGATTGGCTAAGATGACAGGAACAAATAATGACAAATGTTGGAGGGGATGTGGGGAAATTGGGACACTAATACATTGCTGGTGGAGTTGTGAAAGAATCCAGCCATTCTGGAGAGCAATCTGGAATTATGCCCAAAAAGTTATCAAACTGTGCATACCCTTTGACCCAGCAGCGCTACTACTGGGATTATATCCCAAAGAAATACTAAAGAGCGGAAAGAGACATATATGTGCCAAAATGTTTGTGGCAGCTCTTTTTGTTGTAGCTAGAAACTGGAAGATGAATGGATGTCCATCAGTTGGAGAATGGTTGGGTAAATTGTGGTATATGAAGGTTATGGAATATTATTGCTCGGTAAGAAATGACCAGCAGGAGGAATATAGAGAGGCCTGGAGAGACTTAAATCAACTGATGCTGAGTGAAATGAGCAGAACCAGAAGATCACTGTACACTTCAACAACAATACTGTATGAGGATATATTCTGATGGAAGTGGAAATCTTCAACATAAAGAAGATCCAACTCACTTCCAGTTGATCAATGATGGACAGGGGTAGATACACCCAGAGAAGAAACACTGGGAGGGGAATGTAAATTGTTAGCACTAATATCTGTCTGCCCAGGTTGCATGTACCTTCGGATTCTAATGTTTATTGTGAAACAAGAAAATGATATTCGCACACATGTATTGTACCTAGACTATATTGTAACACATGTAAAATGTATGGTATTGCCTGTCGTCGGGGGGAGGGAATAGAGGGAGGGGGGGTAAATTGGAAAAATGAATACAAGGGATAATATTATAAAATATATATATATATATAATAAAAAAAAAAAAAGAAAAAAAAAAAAAAAGAAAATCTGTCCTGATGATCATATGTACCCAAAGAACAAGGTGAGCAAACACAATTTTGGAAGACAGCTAGACAGAAAGTTTTTGTTTTTTCTTTTATTTTCCACGATATATAATAAATTATGTGGCCACAGCCAAATGAATGCAATGCCTATGTACTGTGACACTGAAAATCACTGTGAGAGTGAAAGTGATAGCAGAAGACTAGGATAGGAGATTCTAAGCAAAAGGTGGAGGAGCAGATTCATAGATTTCCTATTTTTAGTATATTCTGAGTGATAGTCAATATTATCTCCTCATTAAATGTAGAATGGGAGTGCTTAAACTTCTCAACACTGCCATTCAAAGCTGTATAAAATAGCTATGTGGACCATTCACTCAAGCAATCCTATCAGGGAGACTAGCTTTCAGGTATATAGCTACCAAAGTAATCTTCCCAAGCATAGGTCTGATAATGTCTTGTCTCTTGATTCCTTGACTTCCAGTCTTAGTTAAATTCCATCTTCTGCAAAAAGCCTTCTTCTAGTATCCCTTAAAGCTGATGCCTTTCATATCTATTTCTACATGTGTGTGTGCACATGTATGTGCATATACACATCTTGCATGCACATAGTCATTTGTAGGTTTTCTCCCCTTTTAGAATGTGAGTTCATTGAAGACAGGGACTATTTACTTTTCTTTGTAATGACCATCCATTAGCACAGTGCTGGTGGCTTGATATCCACATTCTTGCTGGATAATTAACAAAGTCAAGTTTATAAGAAGTGTTTTATCACACATTATGCTAAGCATTATGGATGCAAAGAAAAGCAAAAGCAGCCCTTACTGTCAAAAAGCTCACATTCTAATGGGGGAGACAATATGCAAAAACAATGTGCACATAAGATATTTACAAAATAAGTTGGAAGTCATCTCAGAAGAAAAGCATTAGTATGAGGGAGAAGGGTGATCCTAAGTATGAAGTGGAAGAGAAGGTGTGAGAAAGCATTTTAATTTATGCAAAAAGGCCTAAGAAATTATTTTATAAGGCTAGAAAAAAATAATAACAAAATTCATCTGGAGGAACAAAAGGTCAAGAATTTCAAAGGACTTAATGAAAAAATGCAGATGAAGGTGGTCTAGCTTTATCAGACATAAAATTATTATTAGAAAGCAGTAGTCATCAAAACCATTTGGTACTGGCTAAGAAATAGAGTAGTGGATCAGTGGAATAGATTAGGTTCACAAGACACAATAGTTAATGACTATAGTGATCTAGTGTGTGAAAAACCCAAAGACACAAGCTTTGGGGATAAAAACTCACTATTGACAAAAATTGCTGGGAAAATTGGAAAATAGTATGGCAAAAATGAGGCATTTACCTACATCTAATACCGTATATCAAGATAAGTCAAAATGTGTTCATGATTTTAGACATTAAACAATGATACTATAAACAAATTATTAGAACAAAGGATAGTCTGCCTCTCAAATTTGTAGAGAAGAAAGGAATTTATGGCCAAAGACAAACTAAAGTACATTATGAAATGCAAAATATATAATTTTGATTACATTAAATTTAAAAAGTTGGTTTTGTTTTTTGTATTTTGTTTTTATTTTATTTTTTTTTTTTGCAAACAAAACCAATGCAGATGAGATTAGAAGAGAAGTAGTAATCTGGAAAAAAAATTTTTTTTACAACCAAGGGTTGCTTATTTTGACTTTAAAATATTTTTCTTCTCTCCCCATGGTTTTACAATCAATATAATTTCATCTTTTCCTGAACCTTTCGTCCCTATCTTGCATGTGTGTGCTCACAGGCATTAATATTATTGGGTAGGGATAGTTAAGTATTTATAAGGCTGTATAGACCCCAATTGAGCTTATTCTGATTTTAATCAATAGAAGCTGGTAGGTATAATAAAACCAGTACTCTAAATAACCTATTTATTTTTGTCTCCTAAACAACTCTTAGATTTGCTCACTCAATTATAGTATCTTCATTTCAGCTCCCTCTCTTTCTTAATCCATTCCAAGCCTTCTATATTGATCTAATAACCTTCTACTAAATTCCTTCAAAAGTTAGTCTTTGGCCTCTAACCTCCTTTAAGTAGATATAATCTTGTATCTAGATTATTTTCCACTCTCCTAAATTTCAAGTACCAAATAAATTTTATTTTTAATGTAACATTGTTTTAGGGCAGTGGACCACAACATTTTTGCAAGAAAAAACTATTTTTAAATGATTCCATATACTTTTATATCAAAAAGAGATGACAGCAAAAAAAAATTACTGCCAACTCACATTTACATATCATTTTAAAGTCTAAAAGACTTTACATATATTATATCATTTGCAGGGGTACTCTTATAGTGGAGTTTTCTGAGAATGCAGGTAGGAAAACAAATGTGGCAGTGGTTGTCACCCTTCAACTAAAATTTTATAATCAAAGTTTTATACTCCCTACTTTTTATATAATTATTGTTACATAATTATATGATTAGAATGTCATTGAAATTTATAAATTTAAATACTTATACTTCAATATTTAAAGAGTGATTGCATCAATGTGATGAATCAGTGTGCCCTAAATCTCTCACTGAAAGAGATTGCAATTTATCTGTGACCTGATAGATGGTAGTTTAGAGTGGCTGTAACTGAAAAAGTCATCACCTTGTACCCAAACAAATATTAAATAGATTCTACTGATAATTTTAATCAATTTTGCATATATTATAAAGGATGACATCAATAAATTAGAGGAGTAATGAAGAAAAATATTTTTCAGATCTACAGATAAGTAAAGAATTATGACAAAACAAGAAATAAAGAGGATCATAGAATGTAAAACAGACAATTTTTATTACATAAAATTAAAATGTTTCACAAAAACAAAACTAATTAGCTAAAATTAGGGGAAAATCCTTGCAGAAAATTTCTCTAATAATGGTCTTATTCTAAGATACATAGAGAACTGATTTAAATGTATGAGAATGACAGCCATTTCCAAATTGATAAAATGTCAAAGTAGAGGTATAGTTTTAAGAGGGAGAATTCTAAGTTATCAAAAGCCATATGAAAAAAATGTCCAAAGTCCCTAATAATTAGAAAATTGCAAATGAAAAACTCTGAGGTTCTCCAAAGATTACTAAAATTAATTTTTAAAAAGAACAATGTCAAATGCTGGAGGGATTGTGAGAAATTAGGTACATTAATGCACTGATGGGGGAACTGTGAAGTGATCATGTCATTCTGGAAAGTAATTTGGAACCATTCCCAAAAATTAAGCTATGCATACTCTTTGGCCCAGTGATATCATTAATAGTCCTATTCTACAAAGAGATAAAAGAAGGAGGAAAAAGACCCATATGAACAAAAATTTTATACTAGCTCTTTTATGGTAGCAAAAAATTGGGAAGTGAGGGGATATTCCTAAATTGAGGAATGGTTGACCAAGTTATTGCATATGAATGTGATATAATACTATTTGTTGTAAGGAGCAATGAAGGAGATAGTTTTAGAGAAACATGGGAAGGCATGCATGAACTAATAATGCAGAGATAAGTAAGCACTACTAGGAGAATAATGTCTAGAATATTAAAAAAAAGTATAAAAAAATTAAGAACTCTGATCAGTGTTACAATCAATCATAATCTCAAAGGACTTGATGATAAAACATGCTACTCACTTCATAGCATAAAGTAATGGACTCAGAACATAGACTGAGAAACAAATACACACATATGTTGAACATGATCAATTCAGGAATTTGTTTGATTATACATATTTGCTACAAGGTTTGTTCTTTTTCAATATGGGGAAAAGAGGAAGTAGAAAGGGAAGGATGATTTTGGTTAGTTGAAAAAAATTTAAATTACCTATTTATAGATATAAATATGTAGATATTTACACATTTCTGAAAACATTTGACATGATCCTTGAAAACAATAAAACTTATAGTTGTTGCATAATAAGTAATAGTAGTAATACCATCTCAAAATGTAGAAAAGAAATGTGCTACAAATATTTAAGATAGGAAGAAACTAATGTCCATGACTAAAACAATAACAAATCATCTTTTGTACATTGTCAAAATTCACAGCAACTCTATTCAAATATCATCTTGTCATGCTACTTTTCTGAATTTGTTTCCTTATTTGTAAAATGAGAATAATATTACCATCAGTACCTATTTTAAAGGATTTTGTGAGGATCGAGTAAAATAAAGTATTAAAGCCCTTTGAGAATCTTACAATACTATCCAAAGGTCTCTTATTAGTAGTATTCCAGAGCTTCTTTATATAGTACAAAATAATTTTCCCAAACTACCTTGATTCCTAATTTTTTTGCTTTAAAATACAACTTTAAAATTTTGATGCCTTTCCTTCAAGCATGAATTTAACAGAATCTATTCCCTTACTTTCTACTAAAATCACCAAATTAATCTTTAAATATATAAAAGTTATGACTCCATTTATTCTAAACTTTACATCAATACAAACATGCAAATAGAAAAAATTCATACATTAAATATGTAATGTAATGTAAATATGTAATTACCATTTGGTTTTAAAAATATTTAATTTTAACAATACAATTGCAAAAACAACCTATGTTCTGAGCTCCCTCCCTTCTGTGTTTTTCTGAATTTTGTTGCTTTTATTACTGTCATAATTGTAGTCAATTTATATGTTGTTTTTGTATTATTCTATTTTACAACACTTTATAATTGTTCCCATGTTTCTTTTTATCCTTCATATTTGTCCTTTTATTTGTATTATTCTATCATGTTCATATGTTACATTTTATCCAACTGTTATTGACATTGTTCTTTGAAAAAGGCATACCATATCATGGCACACACAATCTAAGCAATATCATTTATACATGCCGATTCAAAATTATCCTGAGTCACCAGGCAAAAGAACATCCTTTTTAAAAAAAAGAAAGGCCAGTTCATTCTTTTTATTATAACAACATCCAAAGGCTCACTAAGAATTTGGAAGCAAGATAAAGAATGATATTGATTTAAATAGCCAACTTATAAATCATGAAAAACTATGAAAGTTATATTATATGTACCACTATAATTAGTCTGGAATGATTTTAGAGACATCTTTCTATTTCCAGACAAAATCATTGATCAAATCATGACAACCCAAATGAAATGATTATGAATGTTTCAAGACTGATGAGAGCCTTACTTTATATGTCTTTAGTTATAGTTTAAAAATGTAAATTATGTTTTTGCAGAGTTATATTTAGCAATACTGTTTTACTTAATAATACAGCATATAATGAACCCAATGAATGTTGTCCCAAAGTATTTCTAGAAATCAGTTTTTTCCCTAGTGCTCAAAATAATACAATTTCCTCTTAGATATGAATGATTAAAATACATGCTATCTTTAAATTTGCATTGAGTAATTCAAACAGCCAGAAAGTCTGTCTTTCATCCTATGACCTTTTTTCTACCTCTTCTGGAGAGATACCTATAAATGATAAAGTTGGCCTTGCTCTCTCATAAATTCATGCAGCTTTTAAACATTCTATATTTTTTAATGCCTACATTTTCACAATTTTTGCTATTTAAGTAAAAATTAGCATTGGCATAAATCAATAAATAGTGTTACAACATTTTACAAATTTATTTAGGAGAACAGATTTATGGCTGAAAGGGAACTCAGACAAAAACCCAGTCCAAATCTCATTTTATAGATGACTAATCTGAGACCAAGAGAAATAAATGTTTTGTTCCAAGACACAAAGGAAATACACAGCAGAGCATTTGAACCCAAGCATCTAACTTCAAATTCAGAATGTTTTCTAGTCATACCTTTCCTTGACTTTAATTTAGAATAATCAGTGGCTTTCAAAAATTTAATCTTTGCTCTTTTTTAAAAGACACATAAAGTACAGTATGTTTTCGTGTAGTTGCTCTCCAAAGGTAATTATTAAAATGATATAAACCCAATGAAGATGCACAAACAAGTCTCCTGACAAAGAAACCATTACTGATCTCTAGTTATGAGTGCTCTCTAAATAAAAACATTAATTTCAGCCCCATTGAACATATCCAGCTTTACGAAAATGAAATAGAAAGGAAACAAGTTGAGTGAAACAAGGTTGCCCACTATCACCATTACTATTCAATATAGTACTAGAAACTCTAGCCTTGGCAATAAGAGCCGAGAAAGAGATCCAAGGAATTAGAGTAGGAAATGAAGAAATCAAATTGTCACTTTTCGCAGATGACATGATGGTATACTTAGAGAACCCCAAAGACTCTGCTAAAAAGCTATTAGAAATAATTCAGAATTTTAGCAAAGTCGCAGGATACAAAATAAATCCACATAAATCCTCAGGATTTTTATACATTACCAACACAATCCAACAGCAAGAGATACAAAGAGAAATTCCATTCAAAATAACAGTCGATAGTATCAAATATTTGGGAATATATCTACCAAAGGAGAGTCAGGAATTATATGAGCAAAATTACAAAACACTTGCCACAAAAATAAAGTCAGATTTAAATAATTGGAAAGACATTCAATGTTCTTGGATAGGCCGAGCGAATATAATAAAGATGACAATACTCCCCAAACTAATCTATTTATTTAGTGCTATACCAATCAGACTCCCAAGAAACTATTTTAATGACCTAGAAAAAATAACAACAAAATTCATATGGAAGAATAAAAGGTCGAGAATTGCAAGGGAACTAATGAAAAAAAAGTCAGAGGAAGGTGGTCTAAGTGTACCTGATTTAAAGCTATATTATAAAGCAACAGTCACCAAAACCATTTGGTATTGGCTAAGAAATAGACTAGTTGATCAGTGGCATAGGTTAGGTTCACAGGACAAGATAGTGAATAAAAATAGCAATCTAATCTTTGACAAACCCAAAGATCCCAAATTTTGGGATAAGAATTCATTATTTGACAAAAACTGCTGGGAAAACTGGAAATTAGTATGGCAGAAACTAGGCATGGACCCACATTTAACACCACATACTAAGATTAGATCAAAATGGGTCCAAGATTTAGGCATAAAGAACGAAATCATAAATAAATTGGAGGAACATGGGATGGTTTACCTCTCAGACTTGTGGAGGAGGAAGGAGTTTGTGTCCAAGGGAGAACTAGAGACCATTATTGATCACAAAATAGAACATTTTGATTACACCAAATTAAAAAGTTTCTGCACAAACAAAACTAATGCAAACAAGATTAGAAGGGAAGTAACAAATTGGGAAAAAATTTTTACAGTTAAAGGTTCTGATAAAGGCCTCATCTCCAAAATATACAGAGAATTGACTATAATTTATAAGAAATCAAGCCATTCTCCAATTGATAAATGGTCAAAGGATATGAACAGACAATTTTCAGATGATGAAATTAAAACTATTTCCACTCATATGAAAGAGTGTTCCAAATCACTATTGATCAGAGAAATGCAAATTAAGACAACTCTGAGGTATCATTACACACCTGTCAGATTGGCTAAAATGACAGGAACAAATAACGATGAATGTTGGAGGGGTTGTGGGAAAACTGGGACACTGATGCATTGTTGGTGGAGTTGTGAAAGAATCCAACCATTCTGGAGAGCAATCTGGAATTATGCCCAAAAAGTTATCAAACTGTGCATACCCTTTGACCCAGCCATACTACTACTGGGCTTATACCCCAAGGAACTACTAGAGAAGGGAAAGGGTCCTGTATGTGCCAAAATGTTTGTGGCAGCCCTTTTCATAGTGGCTAGAAGCTGGAAGATGAATGGATGTCCATCAATTGGAGAATGGTTGGGTAAACTATGGTATATGAATGTTATGGAATATTACTGTTCTATAAGAAATGACCAACAGGAGAAATACAGAGAGGCTTGGAGAGACTTACATCAACTGATGCTGAGTGAAACGAGCAGAACCAGAAGATCATTATACACTTCAACAATGATACTGTACGAGGATGTATGCTGATGGAAGTGGATTTCTTCAACATAGAGAAGAGCTAATCCAATTCCAATTGATTAATGATGGACAGAACCAGCTACATCCAGAAAAGGACTGGGAAATGAATGTAAACTGTTATTTTTACCTTCTGAATCCAATTCTTCCTGTGCAACAAAAAATTCGGTTCTACACACATATATTGTATCTAAATTATACTGTAATATATTTAACATATATAAGACTGCTTGCCATCTGGGGGAGGGGGTTGGGGGAGGAAGGGAAAAAATCTGAATAGAAGTAAGTACAAGGGATAATGTTGTAAAAAATTACCCATGCATATGTACTGTCAAAAAATGTTATAATTATAAAATAAAATAAAAAAAAAAAAGGAAAAAAAAAAAAAAAAAAAAGAAAAAATAATAAAAAAAAAAAAATAAATAATAAAAAAAAAAAAAAAAAAAAAAAGAAAGGAAACAAGTTGAAATAGCAACCTGACACAGAATTTTAGAAATCTAAAACAACCATGACCTATCTCCTCCAGGGAGAAGAAAGGAGAATGACCATTTTCATAAGAAGTGCTGAAATTGTTGCCTTTATACAGAGGGGGTGAGCTAACTATGATGTCCAGATATATCAGTGATGTCAATTTCTATGAAAATGGAGAAAGAACAACAAAGCCATTTTACCTCCATTCTTTTTGATAAAACTTACATAATTGCCTCCTCCACGATCTACAGGCAATGGGTTTGTTTATCCCTCCCACTAATTATGTGTATTCTGGGGCGAAAGTGAGACTAGGTTTACAATTTTCTAACCGCCATTTTTCTCCACTATGAGAAATAGGTTCACCTAGTTTAAGATTCAGGTTCTAATAGTACAGAGAGATAAAAAGGCTGAACACGCACACAGACATAGAAACACACACACACACACACACACAAATGGGGAAGGGGAGGCCAGTATACAATTGTGGAATGAAATTCCTTTGATACTTTGATGGATCTGTTAACCAAAGGATCCAATTATCTCATTGGTGTATAGATCAAATTTGTCTATGTTCTCTACTCCTTTGCAATTTTTTCCCAAGTTTTTCCATAAATATTCCACAAAGGATCTACCTGATATGCTGAAGGCTTTTTTCTAATTCTTTAAATATTTTATGAATACCAGGGCAACGTCTAGGTTATCTACTTATCATCCCTCACTATATGGTAGAACCACTTGCTTTTCCAGTAATACATGTTCTTGATGATATCTTTTGTTTCAATTCCCTAGGACACTTACTATTAGTAATATATGGTACCCTACTTAGATCTACCAAGAATCTTTTCATTTTGTTTTTGTTTTTCCTGAGGCTGGGGTTAAGTGACTTGCCCAGGATCACACAGCTAGGAAGTGTTAAGTGTCTGAGACCAAATTTGAACTCGGGTCCTCCTGAATTCAAGGCGGTGCTCTCTCCACTGCGCCACCTAGCTGCCCCTACCAATAATTTTTTCATTACCACTTGAATCACTTAAAATTTTTATTCTTCTAAAACTGTGGTATTATGTAACTTGCACCATACATAGCTTCACCAGAATATAAATGTTAATAGGATGGACTTTTGTGACCATGAAGAATTTAGAATTAAAGTGCTCCACCATTTCCAAATGAAATACAGCCTGCTCTTTCTCCTGAAACTCTGGGTTTATTTTATTATGCTCTGCATCAGAAACCAATCATTTGCCAACTATTGAAATTGCAACATTTCAGTTGCTTTTATCACATACCATGTCTTTTATCTTTCTCTGTACAAAAAATTTATGATATAAAGGTAAGAACTTTCAAGGCAGTCAAACTTTAGCGTCTCATTTCTTAATCCCAAATTATATTTTCTAAAAATGTTGCCATTCTCTTTTGGGCCCTTCTTTGCATCAGTCATCAAGAACTAAAGTATATGTTCTTTTAAAGTTATTCATAGAAATTTTCTGCTTCAAAATGCATCACAATCTGTAATTATGTTCATGGTGATCTGTCTGCTAACCTTCTAGTTCTATAAGGCAAGATGATCAAGTGTCTTATAAATGATGATTCTTGGTTGCCTTTGGGCTCATAATGAAATCAATTCTCCCCTACTCCTTTATTCATCTCTCCAAAGAAAACTATGAGCCATCCTTCTGTTTATGTCTTCTGGTTTCTTTTACACCAAGAATGTTAAAGTGACTATAGTTCAGTTTTTCAGTAATATATCATCTCACTGGTAACCAGACAATTACCATAAGTTAAGAATACTAAGAATTATGTGATTCTTAGCACCTTTGCTTCCTGTACCACTTCTATCGATGAGGAATGGAAAGAAATCATTTGTGTTTTCACTACTTCATGTAAAAAAAATTTATGACTCAGTAGCCAAGCTATCAGTGATGAGAGTCTATATATATCTAAACTTGTTTAAGCCTTCAAAGACTGTCATCGTGTCCCTTCTAGAAGCCTTTCCAGTGTGATAAAGCTGTTAGGAGTTTGTGCTCCATTCAAATAGCCTTTAGGAATCCTATGTCACCACTACAGCAATTTTGAAAAGATGAAAAGGCATTCAGTAGGTTGGAGACAAGGTGAGAGGACTGAAGAAGCTACAGCATCAAGTCAGAAAAGTATTGCATCTGTACAAAGGAAAATCAGTTGTCCAATTTAGTTAAGGCATAGAGAAGGGAAGATCAGCAAGTATGACCTAATAGCCAAATCTAGCACCCTTCAGTTTTTGTGTGGCCAGAGAGCTAAGAATATTTTCACATTTTAAAGTATACTAAAACATGACTTTAAAATGTAAAGCCCATTCTTAGCTCCTGGCTGTCCAAAAAAAGTGAAACAAATGTACATAGAAGACAAAGGGAAAGAGTAGGCAGAAAAGGTCAGGCAGTACCAAATTGTGGAATATCCAGAACATTAAAATAAGGAGTGTGAACTTTATTCAGCAGGTCAAACCCTTTCAATAGCTTCTAAGGGATGGCATAACCAGATCTATGCATAAAAAAGATTAGGCTGATAGCATTGTAAGTATAAATTAGAAGAGAGAGAAAAAACAGAATAGAAGTAGCAAAACCTAATAGGAATCTATTTCAAAAGTCCAGGTTGTTGAGGAAACAGGTGTCTACCAGGATGGTGGCAGTGAGACAAATACAAGGAAATAGAAACAAAAGATATCACAGAAATGAATTTGACAGGCCTTTTTAACTGATTGGATTTTAAAGATGAGGAAGAAAAAAAATTAAAACTGGGTAAATAGCAATACCACTGGCAAATGTAAAGTCAGAAGGAGAAAGTTTCAAGGAAAGATATTAAGTTCATTTTGGGCTATGTTGACTTTGAGATGCCAGTTAATTAATCAAGCATCCATTAATACTTATTATATGTCAACCAGTGCACAAAGAATGGAAAAAATAGTCTCTGTCTTCAAAGAGTTCATATTCTAATGGAAGAGGTAACTAGGTACATATTAGATATATGACAGAATAAATAAAAGATAATCTTGGGGCGGGGAGCTCTAGCAGCTGGAGTTGAGGAGGGTTGCTGAAAAATGCAGAAGGTAAGATCTGATATGAGTCTTAAAAGCCAGAATGGTAGAGGTGAGCAGGATATCTGAAAACATGGAGAGAGGTCAGGGCTGGACACAAAAAATCATTAATATAGAAGTTTTTCCTTAAAGTTATGGGAAAAAGTTGTCAAACTGTGCATACCCTTTGACCCAGCATTGCTGTTATTGGGATTATATCCCAAAGAAATACTAAAGAGTGTAAAGGGACCTGTATGTGCCAAAATGTTTGTGGCAGCTCTTTTTGTTGTAGCTAGAAACTGGAAGTTGAATGGATGTCCATCAATTGGAGAATGGTTGGGTAAATTGTGGTATATGAAGGTTATGGAATATTATTGCTCTGTAAGAAATGACCAGCAGGAGGAATACAGAGAGGCTTGGAGAGACTTAAATCAACTGTTGCTGAGTGAAATGAGCAGAACCAGAAGATCACTATACACTTCAACAACAATACTGTATGAGGATGTATTCTGATGGAAGTGGAAATCTTCAACATAAAGAAGATCCAACTCACTTCCAGTTGATCAATGATGGACAGAAATAACTATACTCAGAGAAGGAACACTGGGAAGCGAATGTAAATTGTTAGCACTACTGTCTATCTACCCAGGTTACTTATACCTTCGGAATCTAATACTTAATGTGCAACAAGAAAATGGTATTTACACACATACATTGTATCTAGGTTATATTGTAACACATGTAAAATGTATGGGATTACCTGCCATGGGGGGAGGGAGTCGAGGGAGGGAGGGGATAATTTGGAAAAATGAATATAAAAAAAATAAAGTTATGGGAATAAAATGGGCTTGCCAGTGAGTTAGATATGCAGAGAGAAATTAGAATATAAAAACTTAAATGATATATTCTTTAAACTTTAACCATGAAACTAATGGTTATGACTTCTACCAAGTGTGGATGCAGTGGATGTAGCACTGAGCTTGAAATCAAGGAGACATCTTTATGAGTTCAAATCCAGCTCCAGCCACTTGCTAACTGTGTGACGCTAGGCAGTCACTCAGTTTTCTCATCTGTAAAATAAGCTGAAGAATAAAATGACAAACAATCCCAATATTTTTACCAAGAAAACCCCAAAAGAGGTTATGAAAACTGAACTGAGTGAACAAGAACCAGGCAAAAATAAGTTTTTCTCCAATTATATATAATACTGCCAACGACCATTTCTCTGGGAGAGTTGAGCAACCCATCACTGCATTTTCATGATTCTTGTCTCTTGGTTCTCCTCTTCCCTACCTAACCTTCTCTGTCTCTTTTGCTGGATCATTACCTCTAAAGCAAGAGGTCTGATTGTACTACCTCCTATCTCTAGGATAAAATACAAATTCCTGTTTGGGATTCAAAAGACTTCCTTTCTAGCCTAATTGCTTATTTCTTAGCTTTATTCATTTTACTTTTACATTCCAGCAGAAATGAACTGTTATATGATATTACATCTCTGAGTCTTTTCATGAAACTGTTACTCATTCCTAAAATGTATTTCCTTCTTACCTCCTGCTCTTGAAATGGTTAGCTTCTGTCATAGCCCAGCTCAAGTTCAACCTTTTCTAAGGCCTATCCTAATTCCTCCCAATTATGACTATACTCATCCACTGAAATTACATATTTTGTATTTATTTATCTGCATACATATAGTTTTCCCCCAGAAGGCAAGGATTGTTTTTCTCTTTATATTCCATTCTCTTTGCATTCTGCTATATGCCTAGCATATAGCCATAGAAGATGTTTAATAAATGTTTGTGGAATTAATTAGTGACTACAGGGCAGTTGAAAATTGATTAACTTACCACCTTTCTGGACAGAAAGGTCACCAATTTCAAAGAAAAGCTGGATCCCAGAATATTATTATATCATGCCTTTGAAAGATAAAGAATTGACTGAGGCTAAATGTGGTCCATAAGGCAAAATCCCACCAAAAATAATGGTTGCAAGGGTGACTGGTAATTTGAAACAGAAAAAATACTGGTCACTATTGCCAAACAAGAGGGAGAAAAATCCATTAGAGCATAAGAAAAAATGTATGCACCTCAATCATATAAATCAGTTTTACTTACCTTTACCTGACAAAAATCAGATCTTTTCCATTTAAGATAGCCTATTACAATCTTGCTTGATATTACCATGCACTATTCACTTAATTTTATAGGTTATACTAGAAATGGCCATTTAAAACCATTTTAACAGTATGATAATTTCTAGGGGGAACAAAGCAAAAAGGACAGATATCAAAAATGAAGACTTTTTAATAATTAAAAAATTCTTTTGATCACTAGACTTACACCTAATGATATATATTTATGTATATATATATATATATATATATATATATATATATATATATATATATATACACACACACACATATATATATGTGTGTGTGTGTGTGTAATGTGTGCATATCCACACAAATACTTGTACATATACAAGTTTTTTTTTTTTTGTTTTTTTTTTACCTTTTCAACATTGATGAGCTTGCAAGTACTTGGCAAAACCGATAAGAAAATATGATGCCTGTTCTCCTATGGCAAATCCCTTTGCTTGTTCCTTCACCTACTTCTGTAACCTATTATCATTTATAACATTTATAACAAATGACAGCTGTGCCACATTTCTCCCAAGCTTAGAAACCTAACAGTGATTTCAGAAAACATTCTACTATAATTTGGTTTCCTATGTGAGAAAGATAATCATTCTTTTAGCAAAAGTAGCTAACTCATCAGAAAGAAAAAACTTCCCCCAAACAATTTCTCACTACTTAAGTCTTTTAAAATTGTTGTCTTTGCTTTTATGTAAATGTTTTGCATAACTTTACATGTGCCTTCTTATTAGGGAGTGGAGGTGGGGAGGAAGAGAGAGCATCTGGAACTCAGTTTTAAAAACAAATGTAAAAAAATTTGTTTTACATGAAACTGTGGAACATGTGTTTGTGGAAAATAAAAATATTAAATAAGCAGTAAAAAAATTGTTGTCTTTGACAAATCTCAAACAACAAACTATTTCATCAGAATTCTTCCTTTGGACAAATATACATCAGTAGACAGAAGAAGGATCACCAATTGCAAAATCAAGTCATAGAATCTTTTTTGTAGCATTTTGCCTGAGCCTAAGAATGAATTATTAGGAAACTCTGCATTGTCAGAAATACCAAAAAATAGTATTTACAAAAATAAGTGTGAATTACAAGCACAGGAGTGAAAAGGTTGTGGAAAAAAACTTTTTACAAAGTGCTAGAATTTATTCCTACTGAATTTTAGAACAAAGACACCCTATACAGAGCTCTGTATAGTATCATAATTTTAAAATATTTCCTTGTATTTATAAAAAGACTGACACAAAAGGAGTATAGCAAAAAATTTTTCATTGGAATAAAGATGCAAGTAGCATGTACATACTACAGAACTCTATTTTCAAAAAACAAACCTACATGCTAATCACTTATGTTATTTGCTCATAACACACACATACACAACAGAATTATCAGTACACAACATTAAAGTAATATATAATAATAGGGCAAATAATTATGACCAATGCCAGATGAGAGCTGAAAATACTGTTATGGCATAGGGAATTGGATAAATATTTCCACTGGGTATGATACAATGTAATGACAATAGTAACACACTGGATATATGATTTGAAAACATGTTGATCTTTTTAAAATTCATCATACTAGAAAACATTCTTAGAAGCAGCATAGAGATTGTGCAATGAAACTTAGGGAACAGCTAGATGGTGCAATGAATAGAGCACTAGCATTGGAGTCAGGAGGACCCAAGTTCAAATGTGATCTCAGACACTTTACATTTCCTAGTTGTTTGTGGTCCTCTGCATGTCACTTAACCCCATTTGTCTCACCAGAAAAAAAGACAGTATTTTGCTTTAAATCCTTCCTTTTTTCTATCTCATTTCAAGTTCCTTAATTTATCACGTTTGTATTATTAGAATTGAATTTTTTCTGAATAAGAGCTGTTTCACCTATATGTATCTAAATATAGATACATGTATACTTATTCTGAAACATACTTATGTATAAATAGATTTATCTTTGTTGAACTTTATTCAAGGGGAAAACAATTAAGTCTATACAGAACCATTAGAATTATCAGCTCTGATAAAAACAGACAGAATAAATATGTTCCTGCTTGTGGAAACTAATTCTGCTAGTTCTCAGTCTTAAAGTATCAAAAATACCTGCTAATGTGTATTTTTTTAAAAATTATTCTGCTTTGTTCGTGCTGGTAGTTTTACATCCTTCTTAATAGTCTTCTTTCTAGGAAAAAATGTTAATACTGGTTTATTTTGAATGTTCCTAAATGACTGTTTATAATTTAGTTCATCAGCTGATTTGCAATAGGTTCATCCACCTTCCAATAGTAAGGTTTCTGCCAATGGACCATATAGTTGTTTAGCTATTTTCTGAAGGTTAATTTCATTGTTACCTCGCTTACCCAAAACAATATGACTACCTCATATTTATATGCCCCTTTTCAAACAAAAGCTCTAACTATACAGAATGAAATTAACATTACCTGACAAACTAAGTAGACAAAACAGTCAAATATACTAAATCTTTCCTTTGGCATGCATACAAATTAAAATCTCAACTGAAATAGTTATGTAAAACAAGCAGCAGAGACCTACTTTCCCAGGAAAAAATTCACAATTATAATCACAATTATGAAATTAATCACAAATTAAGATATTTAATTCAACAATGATGTTCTATTGAGTAAGGCTACCAAGTCAAAGAGTAGAAAAGCAGGAATGAACATTCCAGTCTTAGTTCTTTAGCTGATCCTGTTTTGTTTTGTTTTGTTCATTAAATGTATTTCCAAGTCACTTCTTGCATAAGTTTGGGCAAATCACTTAACTTCCCTGGGCCTCGGCTCTACTCTTATAAAATGAAGGGACTATACTATTATAGACTTCCAACTCTAGACCTATGGTACGATGTTCTTTGTACTAGTACTGACTAGCATTTTAAAAATACTTTAGAAATTTTTAGATGAAAATAATCCATTTATCCAAAATAGTGGTCATGGAGGGGCAGAGCCAAGATGATGGAGAGAAACTAGGAAATTGCCTGCACTCTCCCCAGTTTCCCTCAAAAACAATGTCAAGCCAAGCCTTTGAGTAACAAAATCCACAAAAAGAGGGAGGAAGCAATTTTCCTGTCTAATAAACATTAGAAAGATTTCAGGAAAGTTCTATCTCACTTGAGTAAAAGGAGAGCCCAGCTCTCTCAGGCAGTGCCCAGACAATCTAGCAAAGAGATTATTAGCCACATCAAAGATCATTAACCAGGACCCCTTGGTTCTAGCTCATCAGGCCAGAGGTACAGAAGGTCAACTATGAGGCCTCCAGCCCCCATTCAGAAGGCAAACTGCCAGCTCAAGAATCCACGACACAACAGGCACACTTAGATACCTCCCTAGTGTAGTAGACAAGTCATCTGCCCCACAGCCACTGGTTGCATACAGCCAGTGACCAGGCCCCTGGTCCCCAAAGCAAAAAAAAAAAAAAAAAAAAAAAAACTTGGAATAGTGTGCCTCCTATTACTCAACTGCAGAGCTCAACTTAAAAAAAATGAGCAAAAAGCAAAAAATGATCCCTGATCATAGAAAAATCATGACAGCAAGATCAAAACACAAACTCAGAAGAGAACATGAATGTCAAAATACCTATCTGTGAAGCCTCAAGGAGGAATATGAATTGGTCTCAAGCCTAAAAAGTCCTTTTGGAAAAGCTCAAAAATATTTTTTTAACCGAGTAAGAGAAATAGAAGAAAAATCAGGAAAATAAATGAGTTATGCAAAAGAATTATGAAAAAAAAAGTCAACAATTTGGAAAAGGAAGCACAAAGGAAAACAACTCCTTAAAAACAGAATTGACCAAATGAAAAAGCAAATACAAAAGCTAACAAAAGAAGAAAATAATTCTTTAAAACTTAGAATTGAACAAGCCCAAGCTAATGACTCCATGAGACATCAAGAATCAGTCAAACAAAATCAAGAGAAGAAAAAATAGAAGAAAATGTAAAATAACTCATTTGAAAAACAACTGACCTGGAAAATAGATACAAGAGCAATAACTTCAGAATTATTGGATGACCTAAAAGACACAATAAAAAAATTAGCCTGGACAGCATCTTTCAAGAAATTATCAAATAAAACTGCCCTAATATACTAGAACCAGAGGATAATATAGTCATTGTGAGAATCCACTGATCAGTTCCTGAAAGAAATCCCAAAGTGAAAACTACAAAGAATTATAGCCAAATCAAAGAGAAAATACTGCAAGTGGTCAGAAAGAAACAATTCAAATATCAGAGTCACAGTTAGGACTATACAGGATTTAGCAACTTCTACATTAAAGAATCAGAGAGCTTAGAATATAATATTCTGGAAGGTAAAAGAGCTTGGATTGCAATCAAGAATAAACTAACCAACAAAGTTGAGCATAATCTTTCTGGGGAAAAGATGAAAAGTTAATGAAATAGAACTTTCAAACTTTCTTGGTAATAAGATCAGAGTTAAACAAAAAAAATCTGATCTTCAAAATACAAGCCTCAAGAAAAGCATAAAAAGGTATACAAGAAAAAAAAAAACATACCATTCAATAAGATTTAACTGTTTACATCCCTATATGGGAAGATGACACTTGTTACTCTTAAGAATTTTATTTCTATTACAACAGCTAAAAGGGGTATGTTCAACAGAGGATGGTATAAGGCCTCTTTGATGTGATTTTTTTTAATTAATTAAGGGATTAAAAAAGAATTGTATTGAGATCAGAAGAAAGGAGGAAATAGAATTAGATAAATTATATCACACGAAAGAAAAGGCATTACAGAACAAGGAAAGAAGAGAGGGAGGGAGGGAGCACCATTTGAACATTACTCTTATTAGGTTTGGCTCAAAGAGGGAATAATATAGACACTCAGATGGCTAGAGAAATTTATTTTATCCCATGGCAAAGTTTTTATAGTATTAAAAAAAGAAAAAAAAAACCATCAAAATTCCCATTCTGTGAAAACCGGACAATATAGCTGATCTTTCAGCAGACCCAATGATATTAGACATCCTTACTGGAAAAAAAAAAGTTTATATGCCCAAAAAGTTATCAAACTGTGCATACCCTTTGATCCAGCAGTGCTGGGCTGGGCTTATATCCCAAAGAAATACTCAAGAAGGGAAAGGGACCTGTATGTGCCAAAATGTTTGTGGCAGCTCTTTTTGTAGTAGCTAGAAACTGGAAGATGAATGGATGTCCATCAATTGGAGAATGGTTGGGTAAATTATGGCATATGAATGTTATGGAATATTATTGCTCTGTAAGAAATGACCAGCAGGAGGAATACAGAGAGGCTTGGAGTGACTTAAATGAACTGATGCTGAGTGAAATGAGCAGAAACTGGAGATCACTGTACACTTCAACAACAATACTGTATAAAGATATATTCTGATTGAAGTAGATATCTTCAATATAAAGAAGATCTAATTCACTTCCGGTTGATCAATGATGGACAGAAACAGCTACACCCAGAGAAGGAACACTGGGAATTGAATGTAACCTGTTTGCACTATTGTCTTTCTACCCAGGTTACTTATACCTTTGGAATCCAATTCTTTCCATGCAACAAGAAATTTGGTTTTGCACACATATATTGTATCTAGGTTATACTATAACACATTTAATATGTATGGGGTTGCCTGTCATCTCGGGGAAGGAGTAGAGGGTGGGAGGGGAAATTTTGGAAAAATGAATACAAGGGATAATGTTGTAAAAAAAATTTACTCGTGCATATGTACTGTCAAAAAATTATAATTATAAAATTAATTTTAAAAAGTTCAGACTAATATACCAGAACTTCCATATATCATATTTGCTGCCTTCACGTCAAACAGCTTTCTAATTTGAATAAATCACAATTATAGAAACAAAACATTTTTATTTCTCCTCCACCATCTATACTAATTGTTTCTAGTTTCAATTATCTTCACTACCACTTCTACTGCCTGGACCTATATTGCCCAGTATTTCTCTTTCCTCTTCCATTAACAACACCACTATTTGTCAAGCTCTGCCTTTGTTGTTGTTCAATCATTTTCAGCCATGTCTCACTCTTCATGAAAGTTTTCTTGATAAAGATGTTGGAGTGCTTTGCCATTTTTCTTTGCCAGCTCATTTTATGGGTGAGGAAATTGAAGCAAACAGGATTAAGTGACTTGCCTAGGGGCACAAAGCTAGTTAAGTATTTGAGGCCAGATCTGAACTCAAGAAGCTGAATCTTCCTGACTCAAGCCCAGCTCTATCCATTCTGCCACTGAGCTGCCCCAAATTCTGCCTTACATTTCTCCAAAACAACTCTCATAGCCATGTCTACTACTACTTCTGCTTCTTGCTGCTATCGTCTCCCTTCCATGACCAAATTCCCTTTATGTAGTGATCATGTGGTGAGGGATAAGAAGGAAGAAGTGCAATTATTATAAATACAAGCATTTTAGAATTGTACATATAACACAATGCACATTTCCTTCATATTCTTCCTTATTTAATGCAGTTTAAGTTAAATATGTGGACCACATATCTGTGGTCACAGATAATATAAGAAAATCTAGGTAGTACTTACTGTTTGTTACACATGATGATTTATTTCCTTTCTAACAGTTATATAAAATTATTTTGAACAAATGAATAGGGGAGAGAAAATGCATCTATAGTTTATCTCCTTTTGATTGTGGTAATATAGTTACATTAGTTCAATTCACACTTCCCTCAGAACCAATGATCATATGAAGACATAGAAATCTTAAGATACAAAGTTATGTTTCAGTCAAGGCACAGGAGAAAAGAATGTGGTTTCTGATACAACCTACAGCTCAGGAGAGTTTATTCTTCCTCATCTCAGGTTTTAGGACCTCTGACTTCTCTTAGCTCCTAAACCATCACAAAGAAAAACTAATAGAATCAACAGCTGACCTTAGGAAGAATTTATGTCCTCTTTTACTAGGAATTTCACCATAATTTCATCTATCTTCCTAAAGTAATGCCCCTGACTGCTCTTTCAGAAGGAACAAAGGATGGCTAAAAAGTGAGATTTTATATCTCATTTAATATTGGCATTATTCCTATAAAATAGATAGGGCACATGTGATCCACATTTTTAAAGATGGAGCTAAGGTCCAAAAAGATTTAATGTTTTACTCATGTCGTATTTCAAATCCATAAACAAGACAAGGAACTTCTGGTTTTCAACCCAAGATTAATTTTGACTCTTATTCAACAAGTTAATTGCAGAACATCAGCAGAATTATCAGCAACTTCAAAGACTCTACTAAATAAAACAATTACATACAGATTTTCTTCACCAAGGAAAGTTATTTGGCTGGAAGTTTTCTGAAGAAGTAAAACCAAGTAAAATACATGTAAGGGGGATTTAGCTTCCCTTACCACCTTCCCTAGCCAGTTGAAATAATCATGGAAAGAAAGGTATGGATAAAAGAAGTAATAAACTATTAATAATTTTTAAAAGTACAAAGAACAATTAACTTTCTACTATCCCTTTACAAAGTATGAAGGAGTTCTCTCTGTTAGAATTAGAGATGAATAAATGGTCAAAGGATATGAACAGACAATTCTCAGACAAAGAAATTGAAACTATTTCTAGCCATATGAAAAGATGCTCCAAGTCATTATTAATCAGAGAAATGCAAATTAAGACAACTCTGAGATACCACTACACACCTGTGAGATTGGCTAGAATGACAGGGAAAGCATGCAGAATGTTGGAGGGGATGTGGGAAAATTGGAACACTGATACACTGTTGGTGGAATTGTGAATACATCCAGCCATTCTTGGAACTATGCTCAAAAAAGTTATCAAAATAGTCTTACAAATGAAAAGGGGGATCTTTCCACCAATGAAGAGGAAATTAGAGAAATAATAAGGAGTTACTTTGCCCAACTTTATGCCAATAAATTTGATAACTTAAGTGAAATGGATGACTTCCTCCAAAAATATAGGCTCCCTAGATTAACAGAGGAGGAGATAAATTGCTTAAATAGTCCCATTTCAGAAAAAGAAATAGAACAAGCTATTAATCAACTCCCCAGGAAAAAATCCCCAGGGCCAGATGGATTCACATGTGAATTCTACCAAACATTTAAAGAACAATTAGCCCCAATGTTATATAAATTATTTGAAAAAATAGGGGATGAAGGAGTACTACCAAATTCCTTTTATGACACAGACATGGTACTGATACCTAAACATGGTAGATCGAAAACTGAGAAAGAAAATTATAGACCAATCTCCTTAATGAATATTGATGCTAAAATCTTAAATAAGATATTAGCAAAAAGACTTCAGAAAATCATCTCCAAGATAATACACTATGATCAAGTAGGATTTATTCCAGGAATGCAGGGCTAGTTTAATATTAGGAAAACTATTAATATAATTGACCATATTAATAATCAAATTAATAAGAACCATATGATCATCTCAATAGATGCAGAAAAAGCATTTGACAAAATCCAACATCCATTCCTACTAAAAACTCTTGAGAGTATAGGAATAAATGGATTATTCCTTAGAATAATCAGGAGTATATATTTAAGACCGTCAGTAAGCATAATATGCAATAGAAATAAACTGCAACCTTTCCCAGTAAGATCAGGAGTGAAACAAGGTTGCCCACTATCACCATTACTATTCAATATAGTACTAGAAACGCTAGCCTCGGCAATAAGAGCCGAGAAAGAGATTCAAGGAATTAGAGTAGGAAATGAGGAAATTAAACTATCACTTTTTGCAGATGACATGATGGTATACTTAGAGAACCCCAAAGACTCTGCTAAAAAGCTACTAGAAATAATTCAAAATTTCAGCAATGTGGCAGGATACAAAATAAATCCACATAAATCCTCGGCATTTTTATATATCACTAACAAAATGCAACAGCAAGAGATACAAAGAGAAATTCCATTCCAAACAAATGTTGAGAGTATAAAATATTTGGGAATCCATCTGTCAAAGAAAAGTCAGGAATTATATGAGAAAAATTACAAAACACTTGCCACAAAAATAAAATCAGATTTAAATAATTGGAAAGACATTCAGTGCTCTTGGATAGGCCGAGTGAATATAATAAAGATGACAATACTCCCCAAACTAATCTATTTATTTAGTGCTATACCAATCAGACTCCCAAGAAACTATTTTAATGACCTAGAAAAAATAACAACAAAATTCATATGGAAGAATAAAAGGTCAAGAATTGCAAGGGAACTAATGAAAAAAAACTCAGAGGAAGGTGGTCTAAGTGTACCTGATCTAAAGCTATATTATATAGCAGCAGTCACCAAAACCATTTGGTATTGGCTAAGAAATAGACCGGTAGATCAGTGGAACAGATTAGATACAAAGGACAAAAAAGGGTACATCTATAGCAATCTAATCTTTGACAAACCCAAAGATTCCAACATTAGGGATAAAAATCCATTATTCGGAAAAAACTGTTGGGAAAACTGGAAATTAGTATGGCAGAAATTAGATATGGATCCACACTTAACACCATATACCAAGATAAGATCAAAATGGGTCCATGATTTAGGCATAAAGAGGGAGATAATAAATAGATTAGAGGAACAGAGGATAATCTACCTCTCAGACTTGTGGAGGAGGAAGAAATTTATGACCAGAGGAGAACTAGAGATCATTATTGATCACAAAATAGAAGATTTTGATTACATCAAACTAAAAAGTTTCTGTACAAATAATACTAATGCAAACAAGATTAGAAGGGAAGTAACAAATTGGGAAAATATTTTTAAAAACAAAGGTTCTGACAAAGGTCTCATTTCCAAAATATATAGAGAACTGACCATAATTTATAAGAAACCGAACCATTCTCCAATTGATAAATGGTCAAAGGATATGAACAGACAATTCTCAGAGGAAGAAATTGAAACTATATCCACTCACATGAAAGAGTGTTCCAAATCACTATTGATCAGAGAAATGCAAATTAAGACCACTCTGAGATACCACTACACACCTGTCAGATTGGCTAAGATGACAGGAACAAATAATGACAAATGTTGGAGGGGATGTGGGGAAATTGGGACACTAATACATTGCTGGTGGAGTTGTGAAAGAATCCAGCCATTCTGGAGAGCAATCTGGAATTATGCCCAAAAAGTTATCAAACTGTGCATACCCTTTGACCCAGCAGCGCTACTACTGGGATTATATCCCAAAGAAATACTAAAGAGCGGAAAGAGACATATATGTGCCAAAATGTTTGTGGCAGCTCTTTTTGTTGTAGCTAGAAACTGGAAGATGAATGGATGTCCATCAGTTGGAGAATGGTTGGGTAAATTGTGGTATATGAAAGTTATGGAATATTATTGCTCGGTAAGAAATGACCAGCAGGAGGAATACAGAGAGGGTTGGAGAGACTTAAATCAACTGATGCTGAGTGAAATGAGCAGAACCAGAAGATCACTGTATACTTCAACAACAATACTGTATGAGGATGTATTCTGATGGAAGTGGAAATCTTCAACATAAAGAAGATCCAACTCACTTCCAGTTGATCAATGATGGACAGAGGTAGATACACCCAGAGAAGAAACACTGGGAGGGGAATGTAAATTGTTAGCACTAATATCTGTCTGCCCAGGTTGCATGTACCTTCGGATTCTAATGTTTATTGTGCAACAAGAAAATGATATTCACACACATGTATTGTACTTAGACTATATTGTAACACATGTAAAATGTATGGTATTGCCTGTCGTCGGGGGGAGGGAATAGAGGGAGGGGGGGTAATTTGGAAAAATGAATATAAGGGATAATATTATAAAATATATATATATATATATATATATATATATATATATATATATATATATAATAAAAAAAAAACAATAGAGAACAAAAGAAAAGTTAGAAAGAAGCATAGAAAAGTCTAATTATTTTTACATAGTTTTCCAAAAAGTAAACTGTTAAATGGAAATTTATGATTTTTATGTTGGATCTTCTTTTAAATGTTGTGCTGCATACAAATAATTTTTTGTCTTTGTATTTAATTTCAAATTAATAAAAAATTTAAAAAGGAAAAAAAAAAAGTTATCAAAAAGTGATCCAGCAGTGATACTAGTGGACTTATATCCCAAAGAGATCTTAAAGAAGGGAAAGGGACCTTTATGTATAAGAATATTTGTGGCAGATCTCTTTGTAGTGGCCAGAAACTGGAAACAGAGTGGATGCCCATCAATTGGAGAATGGCTGAATAAATTGTGTATATGAATGTTATGTAATATTATTATTCTGTAAGAAATGACCAGTAGGATGATTTCAGAAAGGCCTGGAGAGACTTACATGAGCTGATGCTGAGTGAAATGAGCAGGACCAGGAGATCGTTATATACTTCAACAACAATACTATATGATGATCAGTTCTGATGGACTTGGCTCTCTTGAACAATGAGATGAACCAAATCAGTTCCAATAATGCAGTAATGAATAGAACCAGCTACACCCAGTGAAAGAACTCTGGGAGATGACTATGAACCACTACATAGAATTCCCGATCCTTCTATTTTTGTCCGTCCGCATTTTTGGTTTCCTTCACAGGTTAATTGTACATTATTTCAAAGTCAGATTCTTCTTGTGCAGCAAAAAAAACTGTACGGAAATGTATACATATATTGCATTTAACATATACTTTAACATATTTAACATGTATTGGTCTACCTGCCATCTGGGGGAGGGTGGAAGAAAGGAGGGGAAAAATTGGAACAAAAGGTTTTGCAATTGTCAATGCTGAAAAATTACCCATCCATATATCTTGTAAATAAAAAGCTATAAAAAAAAAAAGAATTGAGACCTGGTCATTAGATAGGAAAAAAAGGATTGGTCATGCATGGAAACATAAGACAAAGGGAAGATCCTAAGTTTTTATCATAAGTTTATAAGTTTAGACCTTTTAAACTATTGAGTCCAAACCTCTCATTTTACAGATGAGGAAAAAGAAGTAACATATATATACTGTTTTCACAGAGTTTATATATATACATATAGATATATTTATATATATATATATTATATATATATATATATATACACATATATATATATTTATATATTTATTTCCTGATGAATCTGTCTCATTTATCCCCCATTCTTTCTCAAATTGTTTTTAAGGATCACTCAGGAATGACCAATCTATTCTTCCACTTAATTGTAAGGTCACAAACCAAGTGTCTGAGATAGGATTTGAAACTACATCTTCTTGATGTCAAGTTCAAGGCCTCTCTACTATACCACCCTGCCACTGGCAAAAAAAAAAAAAAGCTTCAAGAAATAAAACCTCTGGCAGCAGAGAAGAGAATGGGCTATGATTATCAGCTGAAAAAAGTAGCACATACAGAAAGTCCACTGAATGGCTCACCCCATAAGAATGCTACAACCTAGAAAAGAGCAGGATGAAGACTCCAAAGAGAGAGAAAAGACATTAGAATCCCATGCCTTACCAGAGGCATCAGTTGTCCTAGCCACATGTGCTTCCTATCTGTGCTTTTAAGTTTGCATTCAACATCTTCTCATCCATGCTGTGTGTATTTATTTGTTGGAAAGAGAACTCCAGGTTGGAAGCTGCCCTCTCAATATCAGCAGTAAACCTCAGGGATTCTAAGGAGACAAAGTGAGAAGAGAGAAAGGCAGGCAGGAATGGTGTCCTAATATGAGAATTGTTCGAAAGTGATTTGTTTCAGGAGGAGCTAGGTGGTGCAATGGACAGAACACCAGCCATGAAATCAAGAGGACCTGAGTTCAAATTTGACACTTAATGCTTCCTAGCCACATGACCCTGGGCAAGTCACTTAACCCCAACTGCTTCAGGAAAAAACAAAACAAACAAAACAAAAAAAAATGTAATTAGTTTCAAGGAGTCACAAATCTGTAATCTATAGCAGCTATTTTGATTATGGCCTCTTGATAAATGTCTTTACTTTGAGCTAACTGTGCTACTGGCTGACTATTAAAGTTAAATCTATCACTCAAGGCTTATGAGCTATATTTTTAGGAGTGGATTCCCACAAGATATTCTGGAATCCTTAAACCCACAATAGCAGCTATTCATCTAAGTAACCAAACCTACAACTGAAAATTGAGAGGAGGTAACTCCTGATGGGGTCCTATACATAAGTACCATCATACCCCATCTAAAGTTCTTAAATAATTTTAGAAGTATACTATCTTAGGTGAAATATTATATATTGTATCTAATATATGGAAAAGTTAGCTCCATAGAAAATTTTATAAGTGGACAATCAAATAAATGACATTATAAGAGAATTTTAAGAACAAAGCTCATATATTTAAAACTAGTAAGAACTATTTGAACCCCTTCATTTTACAGGCCCAAAGTGGTTATGCGGGGCAGATGTTAGGAATGGAAAGATAGTAAGATGTTATTAAGGCATGGAAGCCATTACTGAATTGATTATGAACAAAGAACAGGCATGGTGGTACTGTTTTTGGAGGTGGGTTTATTATATTGAAGAATAAAAAAATTTAAAACTACCAACTTATCTAAATTTAGGGCAATTGTATGACTAAGTTGAGTACAACAAGGTAATGAATTTTTCACCCATAGCAATACTTAAAGATCTCAATATTACAAAAGGCTATGATGTACTCTGATAGAAGGAGAATCAATATCAATCAAATCACAGATCCTTCAAATATTAATATGTATTTCAAATAAATCTGTTATATTACTGATGGTATATCAGGTAATGGCAAACAACATGCAGCTACTGACATAAAACAAGAGCAAAAGTATACCTATTTCCATATCACATTTTCCCCAGTATTGTATTACTTAGTAAATTAGTCCTAAAGATTTATTAAAGCACAAATGTATACAAATACCTGTGTGAACAAAAGACTTAATACATTTTCTATAGCTTTCTGTCCCTCATGCTTAAGTGAAGAAAATTTTTAAAGGCAATAATGTAGCACTGTACTCCAGAATTTTCCTGACAAACTGAAGAAAATGAATTGTTTTCATTTAGAATATAATTTGTTTAGTGTAAAAGTTATAAAACTAACTTCAAAATTAAGACTTCCCCTCAAAAATAGTTCCCTAAAAGATTATGTATTCTAAGTAACTTCTATTTTTTTTTGTGACTTCTATTTTTTAACAGAGCTCCTAAGATAGCATAATTGCTAAGATAAAAGCTTTTTTTAGAAATCAATATTTATTAAATTGCAACCTCTTTATGTTCTTTTCTGTGAAAAAAATTAATCTAACATTCCTTTTTCTTAATGAAATCAAAACTGTTTACAGTCAAAATATAAGAAGGAAATTCTTAGGAAAGACACAGTCCATTAAAGGTAATAGTTAATTTGAGGAAGACAAAAGAAGAAAACTAAAAATCTTGAATTAGGACCCAATTCAACGGGGATGCCTTTTTAAAATTTAAATTAAAATTAAATCTCAGAAATAGCTTAAAGTCAATCTAGAGCCAGCTGATATATTCTCCTGAAAAGAATAGGATATTTTATGAATTCACCTTTTTAATTACTTGGGGAAATATATATTAAATAAATCTAAAGAGTATAGTACTTATTAATAGTTGTTCTTCACAAGTCATAACAAAAGCTAATTTTGTTCAGGTGTTAAATTAATAATTAAATTTATAAAACATTATTTATGTTTTTGATAAAAAAAATTAAGTTAGTTATCAGGTGGGTTTGAATTCTCAATAAAACAAAATTTGAAATGACAGAAGCTATAGGGTTGCTTAAATTATATTTCTACTGTAAATATTCTAATATACTTCCCTCACATTTTATAATCAACTATTACTCTTTTAAAGACAGCTAAGAAGCTACTTTCCAGCATATTATTATGTTCAAGCACTGCATTTAGTGTTTCTATTCAGTTCATTAGAGTTATGCATAGTTGTTTAATAAATCTTATTTTCTTCCCAATAAAATAGCAAGGCAAGATTGCAAATATAGTGGGTAAATATAAACTTGCACAAATAAAATAGATCAGTGAAAAATACGGACTACATCTGCATTTATGAGGCAATGACCTTCAAAATTCAAGTCAGCATTCCCTAGTTGTTAACAATGTTCTTCACAGGAGAATGATTATATTACAATCCTACAATACATACTTTCCTTTCTCATAGATTATCAATACATTTGCACATTATAAGTAATGAAAGAATTCTTGTAATAAAGTGGTAACGAAGCAACCTTCATTTAGGAAATATAAAAATTTGGGGGTTAATTTTATAACATTTCAAAAATTAGCAAATTAAGGTAACTAATTCAACATAATTACAGCAATGTAAAAGACTGTTTTAAATTCCATAATCCCCAAAATATGACAGGTAGATGTATATAGATCAATCTTTTTATAAATACATATTGTATATATTCATATATATATTGCTCTTATTTCCTAGAGAAGTTTAAACATACATACATGTATATTTGTATACAAATATATATGAAATACTAAGAATTTGTATACTTTGTATGTAGACATACTTACCTGTATATACACATTCATGTAAAATTTTTAAAAGTTATGAAGAATTATATGGCACTTTTAGAAAACAAAATGCAATATTGAAAAATCAAAGAATTAGAATTCCAAAGATGATGGGAATCACTGATCTTATACAATAACAAAAAAATGTTTCACTAATCCTTTCCATATTGCTTCCAAATACTATTAAAAATTAAATCACATTGTAGCAAAGAGTTGCTAAGGAAAAAATAATTCTCAAGCACATAAGTCATGTTCACAGAATATATTCCTTTTATATGATATGCTGTTTTGATATTCCCCTAATTTTTATAACTCACAAAAGTAAACCAAAAAATTTTTGTGTGATGCTATGGTTCTTTTTTTTTTTTAAAGGCCTGGATTTTTAATGGCAGATTATACTAGTTTCAGTTAAGACCAACAGAGTATGCTAGTATAAAATGATCTTGTAAGCATGCACTCAGTAGTAAATCATAAGCAGCATTCTTAAAGGTTAAATATTTGTATTTCCTTACTCAAAATAGATCATAGAAACTACCAATACTTATAATATGAAGTCATCTAATCACTAATCCTTGACATTGTTCCAGCTAATAGAGAAAATAATCAAGTGACTTATCTTGATTCATTAAAAATCCTTGATAGCCAGCCATTTCTATTAGATGGATGATGTCATTAATCCTTCAATTTAAGTAAAAACTAAAACACTATTAATAGTCCTATGCCATGAAAAAATTGTGTCAATAACTTCTCAAAAATTCACCTCAAACAAACCATATCCCAGCAGTATATATTATGATCCCCTACGAGGTTCTCAAAACCACCCAAATTATGTTTTTAGAAAAAGCTTTAAACTTTAAAACCAACCAAAATATGCTTACTTTAAAACATGTACTGCAGCGGCCCATAATAACTATTTCATATATCCAAATGGAATAGGTGTGTAAATCACTTTTTTCCTTCCACAATGTTAAAAATTATTTTTGTAAATCTAACCATGAGATATGACAATACAACATAAAGTAACTCATCACTCTGAAAAGGAAATAACATCGAGCACCTCAAATAATCACCATCAAATACAGCAGGGCTTTCACTTGATGGCTAGCCTAATCACAAATTCTACTCCGTCTGTGCTTCTGTGTCTTTAAAATAGATGTTCTACTCTTTCCTCTAAACTCACGCACTTTGGTAGCACCTAACAGTTATGCTGACAACAAGGGGAAGAGGAAAGAGCCGGATTAGAGACTGAGGACCGAACCCAGAACCAAGGCAGCAAAGAGCAGCATCTATCACAACCGCCTTCCTCCCGCACACTGCTACATCCCAATTCGGAAAGGGAGGCTGTGAGAAGGGCCAAAGCTACTGGGGCTGCTGCCAACAGTTTCTGTCTGCCACATCTTGGAACCCAGAGCTCTCGAGCTTTCACCTAGGGCTGTGGGAATCAGGTAACACGCCCCTGATTTCTGCTGATTGTTTGTGGGGAGGGGGAAAAAAGGGCAGTTTCCAGCGGCGAATTCCTCATGAATAGGCACCGAGGGTTTTTCAGTGGTTCTCATCCCTGACGAGAGGAGGAGAAAGGGCTGTTACTGCATTCCTGAGAACGACTACTACTCCTGACGTACCACACAGCAGTGGGGAGGAACAGAAGAGCACGGGATCGTAACATACCAGGCGCTGACGGGATTCTTTTCATTCTGTGCAGCGCTGTTGTTTTTTAAGTCGCTGGTTCTATACCATGCCCCCCCCCCCAACCCCCGATAGCTGAGACTTGTACTAAATGTACAACCTCTTTCTTTCACCCCGCCTCCATACCCACATACATACACCTGCTAAAAACACACCCTCGTACTGGGAGTGAATGGCGGTGGGGTGTGTGTGTGTGTGTGTGAAGCGGCTTAGGGATGGGGGGCTGAGAAATGTCTGAAAGAGGAGTCGTTTCCTCTGTTCAATAGGCCACCCTGCACGGACTGTTGTGCTCAATCCCACATTCCGAGTCTGACTCACAAAACGCTGAAACATGGCATATACCATTATTCTTCCCATCAAAGAAACATATAGAATGAAAAGCCGACCAGCCCCAGAGCAGGGCCCCCCAGTCCTTCTGTCCTTCCCGAGTCCCTCCCCAACAGCAGGCGCAGCAACTCGGCCCGCTACCCCAGGACTGAGCGTCTGCTGCCTCTGGTCACGGACTTAAAACCAAAAAACACAAAACAAACCCCGCTCCGACGGGGCAGCCGGGTCAAACAGCTCGCGACCTGTTCCCCACGAGTGCATGCGGCAGGCTGCCCTGCCCGGGGACAGCTGCCTCTCGGGGCAGGCTTTTTGTGCAGCCAGAGTGGCAGGGACCGCGCGAGGCACGGCTTTCCCGAGCACTCAAAAGGGGAGGGGCACCAGCAGAGGGGCTGGGGAGGGTCCTCGGAATAAGAGCCCACACCTGAGTCTGCTGCACACTTGGGGATCGCCCGCCCAGTTCAGGAAAGCCCAGAGAAACAAAAGTGGGGAAAGAGAAAGGGGACATCGCGTCCCGCTCCGAGGAGGAGCTTTGGGAGAGGTTCCCCCTTCCCCTCGGGAAAGTGCCCCCAGCCGAGCCGCAGCCGGTCCGCGGACAAAGCCCAGGGAGGCGAATGGAGGCGAGCGGCCCCTAGCCAAGTTACCCCGGAGCCGCCGCCGCCGCCGCCGCCGCCGCAGGGGGAAGGGTGAGAGAGAGGGGGGCGAGCCAACGGCTGCGCCCGCGCCGGGAAGGCGGGTGGGCGGGTAAGGGCGCGGGGGCTGCTGACCTGGATGGTACAGGTGTACTCGCTGTCGTCCAGGAGCCGTACAGTGCAGCTGTACTCCCGGTCCAGGTTCCTGCTGCTGCCGCTCATCAACCTGCTCAGCATCTTCCCGCCCGTCCACCAGCCAGCCCGCCTCCGGGAGCGACGCGGCGGCGGCGGCGGCGCTGCGGACCCCGGACCGGATCAGGCGCTCCTCACTGGGGCAGCGCGGCGCCGGGCACCTGCACCATCCCCGCGCTCGGGCCGGGCTGCCTCTCCCTTCCCTCTCTTCCTTTTCTTCCTCCTCCTCCCCCTCGGTCACTGCCGCTGCCGCCCGCCAGCAGCCACAAGCCCAAAGACTGCTGCTCGGCTCCTCTCTGCTCTGCGCCCCGTTCTCCTTTCAGCGCCCCTCTGCCGGGCTCAGATCGCGGGGCGGGGCCTTCGTGACAAAGAAGCCAATGAAAGCCAGCGCGGCGAGAGTGAGTGGCGGTCGGAAGAGCTAATAAAATGAGGTGCCGGGAGTGACAGACAGACAGTAGAACCAATGATAATAAGGAATTCTGGACTGAGGCGAGCAGGTCCAGCCCTCTGGCATCCCGAACCAGGGGCGCTTTTCTCCTAGCTGTTCTGAGAACGCTGTTGTCCCTCCCGCCGGGCCAGGAGCAAGGGACCAGGTTGGGTTCTGTAAGCTGTACGTTGTCCTGACCTGCCGGTTCTGAGGCTCGTCTGCAGGAGATGCAGGATCCCCTACAGAACTACTGTCCGGCCCCCATCCTGAGTCCCGTTACACGAAACTAGCATCGAGCCGGTGCGGGATGCAGGCGCTCCAGCTGCCTTTTGCTCTCAGCCCGAGAAACTGCACCCTCACACCCCTTAAAGGCTAGGCCCGCCCCCCTCCCATCCCCATCCCTTTGAAGGGCACCTGGTTTATTCACCAAGAGCAGCCAAAGTCTGAAGGAGTGTCAGCGTCAGCTATTCTTATCAGGGCTTATCTTCACCCATCCTCGCACGACCACCCCTTACATCCCACCCCTTTCCCTTAAGTCTTGTGGAAATAGCCCGAGAGGCGTGCTCTACCTTTGCTTTCCTTTACTTGAACCTTTAAAACTGATTCTAATCGATTCGTACTTCTGAACAAAGACTGGTACCCTATTTGCCTAAGGACTGTACAGAACACGGAGTCTTCGTTTATGTCCTTTACGAACTGAAATATCTAAAGACTATCAATATTTTATAGAAGCTTCACTAATTATACGGAATTTCTACTCCCCCCACAGACACCGTAGGGGTTTTTTTGGGGGGGTTAATTTTAGGAGTCCATGAAAGGTTTTTCAAATTCGACTCCCACTTTTATTACCCACCCCTCTTCCCCCTCCTCTCCTTATTCTTCACAAAACCATTAGTGTTTATCAGACTGGTGGCTATGTGTAACAGACTAGACGTTCTAATGCATAAACTGTTGAGGGCCGTGGTTAAGAAACTCTTCTCCTCAAAACCTTTCACTAGCCCCAGTCCACCCAATAAAAGTTCACGCTATTTGACTTGGCATTCAAAGTCCTCCACAATCTACCTGGCCTGCTATATCTCCTACAATTCCTTTTCCCTAACTTATTCCCTCTTTGAGAACAAAGAACAAACAAAATCAACTGTTTCCAGACCCCATGTCAACCCATTCTTTCCAATATTCACATAATTCCATATGCTTTAAAGATTCCCCACTCTTTTGCTCATTCAATTCATAACCATCTTTTAATTTTAAGTCTGAGCCAAATGCTACTCCTTCCACAAAGCATTTGCTGATCCTTTCAAGTAGTAATTAATTTTAGCTTTGTACCTTTTGTCTTATTTTTGTTTTATGTTTATTAATATATATGTGTATGTATGTATGTACATATATAGGTCATATCTTTCTACTAAATTGTGCATATAAGAGGTGATTGTGGTTGGTCTTTTATTTTCTAAAGAAGAGCAACTGATCTGAGTCCAATGGTCACTGATTAATTTTACAGTCTAGACCTGTTACCAGAGATACCTAGGGATTTAACTTTTATTTTCATTCCTCAAAAAAAAGGGAAAATATAGGAAGTATTTAGTAAATAATGGTTGAATTGAATTAAACGACACTAATATAGTACCTAAACAATATAACAAAAAGATAATTTTAGCTTTCATCTATGTTTTCTTCTCTTGGCTTTTCTGACACTACAGAATCTCCCGATTCTCCTCCAACTTTTCTGTCCATTTCTCAGACTGCTGTGCTCCTTACATGGTTATTCCCCTCCAAATTCTGATCCAGCCCCTGTTCTCTTCTCTAAATGGCATAGCCCAGTACCTAAAAACCTGAATACAAATCCAGCCCCAGGCATTTACTACCAGTTTGATCCCAAGTAGGTTATTTAATCCCTGTTCTATTCATCTTCCTCAAAATATATGGATAATAATGGCATCTACCTCCCAGAGATGTTATGATCAAATGAGATCATAATTGTAATGCTTAGCACAATGCCTGGAACATGGTTAATTGATATACAAATGTTAGTTATTATTATCTCTACATATTTGTTCCCCATAAATTCAATTCTCACCTCTATAGAGATGATTCCCAAATTTCTGTATCTAGCTGTAATCTCTCCCTTCATCTCTGTAATGTTAGGGCTAGCTTTCTGTCATAGTCAGATCCAGCCTTCTCCAGCAGTTTAGCAGTCTGAAAGTCTGCCAGTTTCAACCTGTCTCTCTCTCCCTCTGAGTCTGACTTTGTCCCTAGTTTAAATACCCTATTACAATTACATCATTACAGTATACTGTGTATAAGCCAATCTAGAGTGATTATATCATTATATCATACTAGATATATGTGAACTAGAAAATAATTATCTCATCAATTCTACTGAGTTAACACTGTTTCAAATATATTTCTTTCAAGTATACTTCTCCAAAGTTCCACCCTTTACAGAGCTCCTAGTTCCACATTTCCAATTGCTCAATATATATATAATATTTGTATAGTATTTTAAGATTCGCCAAAACACACACATACACACACACACACACACATACAAACATTATAAATATCTCATTTAATCCTCACAACTGTGGGAAGTAGGTACTATTATTATCTCCATTTTACAAATCAGCAAACAAAGATCAAGTGATTTACCCAACACCACTTACTAAGTTTTTGAGGAAACATTTGGACTTAGTCTCCCTGACTAGAGGTCCTTGCACTATACCACATAACTGCCTATATACCCACCAGGATGTCTTTTCTAGCACCTCAGCTCAACATGTATAGAATTTTTTATCATCTTCTCCTATACCAGTCCATTTGTTTAACTTCCCTATTTCTGTCAATGGTACCAAATCTTATCTTCCCAAATAGCCAGGCATGACACTTCAGAATCATTCAATCTTTTGAGCATAGCTTTTAAAATCTTCCACAATTTCACTCCAATCTACTTTTCCAGAGGTATTTCACTTTATTTCCTTTCATGCAAGCCTCCCTACATTTGTCAAGGTAGCTGTTGCCTGAACATGACATTCCATTGCTTGCCTCTAGGCATTCCTGCAAACTCTCCTATAACTAAAATTGACTTACTCTTCCACTTCTGTCTTCAGAATCCTCATGTTCTTCTAAGGTTCACTTATAGCACTACCTTTCTCATGAAGACTTTCTTCATCCCCCTATCTACATTTCTACACCCCTTTTGTCAAATATTTCCAGAGCCCTTTGTCTAGATTTCTCTTTTGCCTCCATTACTGGCTTATACTTAGATTCAAAGAATTAGTTTCATATGCAAATGATGGGGAGGGTAGGATTAAGTTCTCTGAAAAACAAGCTCTGGGGATTTTTGACCATTAAAAATCTCGAGTCAAAAATGTCATATAGCAGCCAGGAAAACTAATGTCCTAAAAAAAGGCAAAATGTCCAGGAATAATTTGTCCCAGCTTATCTCCCACAATTCTATTGTAGCATTTTTTATGTGATTAAATTCGGCAGGTAATTAGGTACAAGAAGCACTAGAAAACTCATAGAGATTCATTTGACTTTGGGAATTTGGAACTTGTAAAGGATCTTTGAGATCATGAAATCATACATTTCTAGACCCTGGAAATCATCCACTAATTTTTATAGAAGAAAAAAAATTGAGGTCAAAAGATTAAGAAATCTGCATAAAGAGGCTGCTAGGTGGTACAGTGGATAGAGCACCAGCCCTGAAGTCAGAAGGACCTGAGTTCAAATATGATCTCAGACACTTAACACTTCTAGCTATGTGACCCTGAGCAAGTCTCTTAACCCCAATTACATCAGGAAAAAAATTGCATAAAGTCAACCATAATGTAGGTGGAATTAGAACTTGAGTCTCCTAAAATCTAAACTAATCTTTTTAAAAAACTATTCTGTGACATATACTTTGGTTTAGTATGGTATTGTGGAAAGTCATTCTGGATTTGGAATCAGAGAATTTGGTCTTGAGTTTTGGCTCTACCAACTGTGTGACCTTGAATGTTTGATCTTTCAGCCTCATTTTTCTTATCTGTAAAATGAGGGGGTTGAACTAAATCTATGAACAGGTGGGAAAAGGCCTTTAACAAATCTACCAAGTTGATTAGGCAATGTTAGAAGAAATTAAGGTTGTCCTTCAATAAAAAGGGGATGTTAACAGCAGCAAGGCTGTGACAAAAACTGAGGCAGCCATGATGGGTGTTAATTCCTGTTGCTAGTGATCTCCTCCATCGAGTCATTATATATTTATCTTACATTTAGCACTCATCTATGAACAATTTAAGATTCCCCCTAGTAAAATGTAAATTCCCAAAGGGCAGGGATTATCTCATTTTTGTATTTGTATTCCTAACACCTAATATATGGTAGGGCTTAATAAATGAATATGTGTTGATTAACTAATTGATTACTAAAGAGAAGAACTATATTGCAATCAACAAAGAATAATTAGAACATCCATGCCAGTTTAACACCATTCTTATTTAGTACAAGGGATGTTAGGCATATAGCCAAATTCTCATCTTGATGAGGTAATAGTTGATGAGGTAATAGGGAACCTCAAAATGATGAGGTAACTTGAACCAAATCATGAGATAAATACCTAATAATGAGGTATATACCTCAATAGGATTAAGTGAGGTCTAGTGGCAGGATTCGGGGTACAGGGAGTCACATGGAGCTCCCCTGAAACCCCCTTAGGATTCGGCGCAAGGATACAAAGTTAAATCAGGTCTAGTGGCGGCGAGAGTCCCCTGTAAATGAATTTACAGGCCCGAAAACCTAGATGGGTAAAAGATGTTTATTGCAGGGTTTGGAAGCAAAGTTAAGGTCTGGTTAGTAAAAGGCATTAGATAAGAGGAAGATATACGCCGAAAGCAACGGGGACAGAGAATCTCTGATGCAAGCATCTTGGCTGGCATCTTTCAAATCTCTGAACCAAAGATGGTTCTAGCTTTGCTCTTTTTATCTGCTTGAAGAAGTAATGGGCGGAGCTCAGGTTAATTCCTAGAAGGCCAGATCTTTGGCGGGCTTTATCCAAGCCAGCTCAGATCCAGTGGGGGGCTGGGTACAAGCCCAGACTAGTTTGACCAGATCTTGTATCAAAGGTCCAAGTCCCAAAGGAAGTTGGAGATCAAACAAGGAATACCAAAGGGGCTACCGCCCTCAACAATCTGAGTTATAAATTCTTGTAACCATATTTCAAAGAGCAAGCTCACTATCTTACTTCCTAACAGCTCATGGGGAAAACTGGAAATGGAAAAATTATCCATTAGATAATCACAGATGAAACCAAAGAATCAGTAGGAAGCTGAGAGAAATTATGAGAGCAAGAATAATGAGAGCTACTAACAAAAGAGGATTGATTTATTTCATTTTTTTTGAGGTTTTATTTTAACAAAATGGACAAATCTAAGAAACCCACAAACAAAAAGAAAAAGAAAAACCTTTTCTCTTCAAACTGTTAAATAATACAAAAGAATGATTTTGATTGGTTGTTTATAACCAGGTCTTCATTTTTACATGACCTCAGGTGTATAGGTATATAAAATAGGTATACAAATTAAACATTTACTGATAAGAAATCATAATTTCGTGATCATTACAGTTACATATGGGATTGCAAACCACAGTTGAAGAAGTTGGGGTATATGCAACCCTATGCTTTTGTCATTTATTGTTGGTTAAAAGAAAGTAATGATTGATTCTGTTTTCTCCTAATTCTTCCCTTTTTTAAAGCTAATTACTAAAAAAAGAAAGTGACTGCCCAATTCAAACCCCAAACAAACCTAACAGCATTTTTTCTTGAAATAGGTAGTTAACTTTTTACACAGAAATGCAGAGAAGTAAATATCTGTTTTTTGTCAAAAGAAAGTGGATTCTGAGAGCAATACAGAATGTTCAATGAGGCTTCCCTATCATTTATAATAGAGATCTGACCCTCAGACCTGGGTAACTGGTATTTTCCCTCTTTATATTTTCACTTCCCCTCTTACACATGTGCGCATGCATGCGCACGCATGCGTGCGCGGGCACACACACACACACACACACACACAGAGTTTGAGTTTCTTTATTGAGATCCTGCTATTTTCTTATAATTTGACATACTTAAACCCATAGCCAACAACATAATCTTTTGTCTTCCTTATCTACAAGATTTTGAACTCAACCTCATACTAGACTCTCTTTTGCTTACCAGTAGACCTCCTTCTTTACCAGACCACACCAGTTGGAAAGGACTTTTTCTTTCTTAGACCTCTCATAGTATTTTGTTTAGCTCCTTTCCAAGTCATATACCTTGTATAACATATACATTTATATGTCACATCCCAAATCCAGACCTATGAAAGTAAGGAATCAAACCTAAATTTTGTAATTTCCACAGTCAATGCCTTAATAAACATTTGTTGAATCAAATCTTATCCCAAAGTCTTTAGTATATTTTACCAGATTACTTCAGATACATGAGAAAATAGGGAATTTATAAATGTTTCATCCTAGTACTAAAGAAAAGTTTTGTTTTCTTTTTGTGAAACAGAGATTGATCTGACCCATGATTTTATTAGCATAGGGAATTTGTAGTATAGAAATGCTCGCCTATAATGCAAATGGGCCACTCACCTAAAATTTGAGGTTTGCCTAACAACTAGAAGTAAAGTGACTTCCCATAGTTACACATTTAGTATATGTCAAAAGCAAACTTGAACCCAAATTTTCCTGACTATAAGTCAGTCCTCTGCTATACTATTCTGACTCTGTAATCAAGTTTTAATTCTAAAAGCATGCTAATCCATGACTCTCTCTCATATATCCAAAAAGAAAAAGGAATAAAGGTAGAAACTCAGTTTTCTTGCTAATGGGCATCACTTAGCCCAAACCAAAAATGTCACATTAGTCTTAATCTTCTCTCTAACCAGACATCTTTTCTTCCATAATTGTAAATATTCTTTAAAACTGAGTATTTTGAATTTCATCACCTTTTGTTCCTGGTGCCCATTTTCTGGAGAAGTTATTAATACATCATAATATAGATAGTCAAGAAACAGATACTAGAAATAATACAGCAAAGCAAAAAGATCTAAGTGATCCATAAACTGGAAAATCATCCTCTGAATGATTGAAAATTGACTCCATATTTTGTCAGAACAGCAGAGGCAAATGGTAAACTGAACTGTCTTAGTATTACAGTTCCATTTATTTCTTCTCTCCCTTTTACCTCCACTTTCACTTTCCTCTAATTCTTGTTATTATCATCATTCCCTAAGTACGGAGCACTCCATTAGTTTTTATTCCCTATTTTAGGAAGGACTCAGCTAGGCATCATATTTATGTTTGGATAGATATTTACCAAGTAAGGGAAGTGATTCATGAAACAAAATCAGTTCAGACACTATCCTTTGTCTTTCTCTTCCTCTTTCTGTCTTAAAGGTAGGAACTTAGTGTTTGAAAAACAGTTCTATTCATCACAATCAAAAATGGCAAATAAAATAGGCACATCTTCTGATTAGTGATGCTGAAAGTAGCTGGTAGAGAAAGGAAGAACAGCTTGGACATTTAATCACAATCTATCACTCAAATAATCATCAACTTCCCCACCCTCATTATAAGCTGACATGAATAAGTTGCTTTAAGGTTTACAAAGTACTTTACATGTATTTCCCTAGTTGTGTCTCACAACAACCGTTAAAGTTAGGTAGTACAGTGAATAAAACTATAGGCCTAAGCTGGAGAAGACCTAAATGCAAATCCAGCCTCAGAAATTTTCTGACTGTAACCCTGAACAACTCATTTAAACTTAGTTTCTCAAACATAAAAGGGGGATAATAATAGTATCTATATTCCAGGATTTTTATAAGGTTTAAATGAGAATAATTGCAAAGCATTTGGCACAATGCTAGTACAGAATAAGTACTCAATAAATATTACCTAATCTAATTAACCCCATCTTACAGAAGAGAAAACTGAGGGTCAAAAGGTCCAAATAATCTGCTACTGGGACCAGAGCAGTTCTTATTTTAAAACTCAGTTTACAAGTATCACAAACATTCAAGTTATAATCTCAAACATATTTATGTATTGTTATATTAAATATTAATCCATTATATTTAAATATCTTTTAAACATTATTCTACTTTCTTCTTTTCTTTGTAGAGGACAGTGGTCATAGGTGCAGGATATCATATACTGTAAGATGTTAGTTTTGCTGAAGTGCTTTTTTCTATTTCATTTTTTGTTCTTTATAACAAAGGATAATTCAATAGGTACCCATACATGTATAAATGCAGATGTTATAAAAACCAAAAATATCAATACAATTTAAAAGTAAAAAAGTGAATACAATTTTGGGATTCCAGGAGAAGAGGTTTCTTGAGCACAAAGGGAGAGGAAAAAGTCTCTTCCAAGGTTCTTTTAATGTTTTCTCCTAAAAGCAGTATTATCTTGGGCAACCCATTTTTTCTCTGGAAAAGTTTCCTCAAAATGATAAAGTTGGACTAAGTAAGGACTTTGGTTTCTTTCAGCTAAAAACTTATGGTCTATGATCATACTGAATTATTTAGATTCCAAGGGAGAATCACTAAACCCAAATTGATGATGAATGTAACCAGTATCTGTGGTTCTGTTTTCTATATAACCCAAAGAAATGCATAGAAAAGCAATAGTAGGATTTTTAGAGGTCATTGTTTTATAATTTAAAGAATGTCCATTTGTATTTATTTCCTGTGATAAACAAATTTCAAGAAAGGGAAAATTCCTATTTTAATTTGTCTTAAGAATATTCTATAAGTTCCCCTACTGTAAATTTTTTCTTCCTTTTTCCTCCAAGTTAACCCAGCAATGATTTTAATTTGAAGATTTATGATGCCCCTTGCTTTAACCTGCATAAGAAGAATTGGACAGAAAATTGGACAGTATTTTCTTTAGGGTATTTCCTATACTCTAGGAGCAGGTAGCACTTACAGCATAATAAATCTTAGCATATCTAGGAGTGGTTTAGTGGCATTGCGGTATAGTGAATATCCTCCTGGGACTAGATTCAAGAAGATTGTACAAATCTTGTCTCTGTAATTTATTGCCATGTCACTCTAGGCAAGTCAATTAATGTTTTGTCCACAGATGGTTATTACAAATATATACTACGCATGGACTCTGCTGACATTAAGCTGGGATAACACATTCTTTCTGACCACTTCTTCCCCTTGGTTTGGAGGCAATCAGAGTTAAATAACTTATCCAAGATCATACAGCTAGTAAGTGTCTGAGGTCAAATTTTAAGCCAGGGCCTCCTGAAGCCAAGATCAGTATCCTATTTACTTTTCCACCTACCCTGCCCCAAGTTAATATCATTTTAAGTGAGGTACTTTCAAGTAGAATTTGTGTACTTTCTTATCCATGGTGTTCATTCATGGATAGAATTCCCTTATTATGAGCTTATGGCAAGGAGAACTACCCTTTTCTCTAATACTCTCCTCTCTTCTTGCCCTTCCATCTATAAACATATAATGTTTATATATAAATGTATACATATACTTTTATATATAAACATATAATCCAAGGTTTCTACTTTTAAGTCATTGACTCAGTGATTTAGTGATGAAAAATCAGTGAATTAGTTTAAAGCAGGGATCTCTTTTTTGAGGTTTTACTACCAGTGTCCCTAACTGAAGAAAGTGAAAAATTCCAATTAAGAATTAATAAAAATAGAGATGTCATTTTTTTCTCAATGAATTTCTACAAATTCATAAACCCCCTGAAATTTATCCATGGACCAAGAAACCTCTGATTTAAAGAGATGCTAAATTGGATAACATAATTTTCATAAGCCAAACCTTGAAAAAACAATATGGTTTTCCATTTCTGAGTGGATGGGTAGTTGTGAGGTTTGGGAACACTGTTTCAAGGTATAGTTTATATTACTACATTCTCTCAGGGCCCAGATCCTGACAATTATTAGGGAAACCAAGCAATTTCCAGTAAGCTGGCTCCTTTCTCATAACATACTTACTAATATAAACAGGAAAGCAGCCAATTACTAGCAAAGTATGATTTGTATTTATTAAACAATAATATGGAATTCAGATGAAAATCACCATTGAAGCTCAGTCTTGAGGTTTTTTGTTGAGCTTAGAAACTTGTCCAGCTGTTTCTCCAGCTGCCTAGTAATTGGACATGAACAAAACCAGTGAATCAGTTCCAAGTCTAAATTCTAAAAAGGACAATGCATTTCTCTTTGTCTACATATGACACCTCCATTTAAATTACAATACATAAATGACCAGGCACTGTGTGAATGAATTTACATAATTGGTGTTAGGGGTCTAAAGTAAAGGTAAAAGGGGAATAGAAATGGAAACTCTGGCTGATGGTGCTGATTTTCTATCCAGAAATGTAGTCACTCTTGAAACTCATTCAGAATAACAAGATTGGGTGTTATTCATCTCTCCTTTAAGTCTGGCTAGATTACTACAGTTTAATTAGGTTATAAGAAAGAAAATATAACCATAAGGTTTCTCATGTTGAAGTCTATAGTTGCTCTTTAGACTATGTAGTATGTACTGGCAGATGTGCTTATGCTCATTACTGCTAAAATTTTATGTCATTCAACACTTCTTGGTAACTCACTTGTTCACAATGGTTATTACATCTGTTATGTTGGCCAGCACAAGCACAAAGAGTCTAATCAGGTTATTTCAGTCAAAAATAAAGAATCTGAATCTCTACATTGAATTTGGCCTCTATCTTAAGCTTTATGTTTAAGTGGATACTATTGGTGTTTTAAAAACAAAACTAATACAGTCTTAACTTGCACTCAGAATTTTGGGATACCCTGTGTTAGCTGGTGGTTCATTTGTATTTTGAAGGCAGAGAAAATCTGAAAATCTGGGATTCTAATCTCAACTCTTGACACTAACTCATTTTTTTTTACTTTGGGCAAGGTAAAAAGAGATAAAACTAAAGAGCTCTAAAGACCCTTTAAGCTCACTGATTTTATGCTTGTCTACCTCAGGACCCTTCCTAATCTCCCAACTTCTGACCTTAGTGCTTTAGTCTGCTCATTTCTGTGCCAGACCAAATGTACCAACTAAATGGTGATAATTTACCTATAGTGATTTGTCATCTTGGATAAATCAGATACTTCCAATAAAATTCATTTTCATGTTTTGAGAAAGTGTACAAGTTCTACTTGAAAGTACCTCTCAAGTCAATGTTTTTTTAGGACTGGTAGGTTGTACATTGGCCTCAGAGTTAGGAGGCTCTGGGTTTAAATCTGAACTCAAATAATTACTAGCTGTGTGATCATGGGTATTACTTAACCTCCTTTGCCTCCAAAGCAAGAGTAAGAAGGAAGAGTGAGTTATCCCAGCCTAATGTCAGGAGAATCCATACATTTATTTATATACAAAATCAATGCAAATATCCTGCGCTTCTTAAGGATGTAGGACTTACAAGTGAAAACAACAACAACAACAACAACAAAAAACAACGCTCTAAATCACTATTGATTAAAGAAATGAAAATTAAGACAACTTTAAGGTATCACATCATACCTCTCAAATTAGCTAAGATAACAGGAAAAGATAATGATAAATATTGGAGGGGATGTGGGAAAACTAGGACAACTAATGCATTATGGGTGGAGTTTTGAATGATCCAACCATTCTGGAGAGCAATTTAGAACCATACCCAAAGGCCTATAGAACACCATACCCTTTGATTCTGCTATGCCTCTTTTGGGTCATATTTGTGAGGAGCATGGATTGATACACAAGTTTACTTAATAGGTTATAATTATGACTAAGGGTGTTTTGGTAAATGTTTAACAACAGCTCCACTAGAGAAACAGACCTCATGTGCAAAAATGTTTGTGCCCTTTTTGTAATGGCTAGAAACTGGAAACTGAAAGGATGCCCAACAATGGCTGAATAAATTATGGTATATGAATATTATGGAGTATTATTGTTCTGTAACAAATGACCAATAGGATGATTTCAGAGAGGTATGGAGAGACTTACATGAACTGATGATGCTAAATGAAATGAGCAGGACCAGGAGATCATTACACATGGCAACAACAAGACTATATAATGATCAACTCTAATCAACTTGGCTTTCTTCCAAAATGAATTGATTCAGACCAGTTCCAGTTGTTCAGTAATGAAGAGAGGCAAATATACCCAGGGAGAGGACTGTGGAAACTGAATGTGGACCATAACATAGCATTTTCACTCTTTCTGTTGTTGTTTGCTTGCATTTTTGTTTTCCTTCAAAGGTTTTTTTTTCTTTCCAGATCCAATTTTTCTTGTGCAGCAAGATAACTTTGGATATATGGATATATTTAACATATATTTTAACATTTATTGGAATACCTGCCATCTACGGCAGAGGGTGGGGAAAAGGAGGGGAAAATTTGGAAGCGAAGGTTTATTGATTTTCAAGGTGTAAATGCTTACTCAGAAAATTAACAATCTCTCCCAAATCAGTAAAAGTTGGCTGTAACAAACATTTGACTATATTGTCATCAAAAACAAAATCAACTAGTTAAAAGTTCATTCCAAGTAACAACTCCAGGAGCAAATCATTGCAAACCAAAGTGTACAGTTAAACCACGTTGATCCCATTGTAAACCCATTTAGCCAAGACCAAGATCTTCCTGTTACGTATTGCAAGATTAAATTCTCTGTATTTTTTATCACAGGAGTCCTATTTTCATATGTCTTGGAGCTCAGAGATTTTCCTTCCAAAGCAACCCTTTCTGGACTGCTATTTATTAACAAGTAGGAGTTTTAAGTTGATCTGGTTACTAATTTTTTAATTGTACAATTTCAATTTTAATTAGAAAAACTTTTACATAGATACCACAATTCTCAGAAAGTCCTCTGAATATACACATTCATAGGGAATATGGAAACTATTTCTATATTGCATCTCATATAGGAAGAGCTGATTGCTGGGTCTGGGAATAACCTAACCTTTATTTTTTATTTTGTTTCTCCAAGTAAAGATTTTTTTTTAAATCTGAAATTTTAAGATTTTTTAAAGATCTGAAATCACACTTCAGAGTAAGCAGAAACCAGGAGAACGATTTGGATTGCTTGCTATGCTGGGGAGGGGGATAGAGAGAGGAGAGAAAGTAAAATTTGGAACACAACGTTTTGCAAATGTGAATGTTGAAAACTATTTTTGCACGTATTTGAGGGAAATTCCATTTAAAAAAGAACAAAGGATCAATAAAAAAACCTTATGATTGACTAATATGGAAATATATATATATATATATATATATATATATATATATATATATATATATATATATATATATATATAAAATCTATGTCAAACTGCTTACTGTTTTAGGGAAGGTGAAAAGGAAAAGAAGAGAGGGAGAAGACTTGGAACTCAAAAAATTTTGGAAAAATAAAATGCTATTTTAAAAGACTTCTGATTTTTGATCAATTTTGTAACCATGATTCTAGGGTACTGATATATGCTAACCACCTCCTAACAATGGAGCAATGGATTTAAGATGCAGAACGAGACTTATCTTCAGACAGGGATAATAACTGTCTGACAGACAGACAATTGATAATTGATAAAACAAAATTGAATTTGTTTTAATTGACTGTGAATATTTGTTGCAATGGTGTTTTTTCCTTTCTTTTCTTTTAAATGGAGGAAGATGGGTAGAATCAGAAAATATTTGTAAATTGAAAAATAAGATACAATTTTAAAAAAGAAACTGCAATTCATGAATTTCTAAGGATAAAATACCAGGAATTGGTTGTTGCTGTACTCTCTTTGTGAATTCAGCCTTTTGTCACCAGATTGTGGGGCTAGAATGTTAATAGCCCATATAAGACAGTACCCGAATTGTACTCTCATTCAGTGTTTTCTGATGCTCCCGGGTGTCTGTCTGCTTTTGTGTCACACCTCTCTCTGGGGGAAGCAATGCTACTTTGACTTTCAGAGTGCTTAGCTCATACAGTTATTCTAGCATTTTTCTCCTTGCCTCTTGGGCTGAATCAGGCCTAGTCTTAACAAAGAATAAAAAAGGAGTCTCAATCCAATGCAATCAAGATGGGGACAGCACACTCTAGGGGCCACCTATTGTCTTTGATCTTCAGGAAAATCTCTCCATCTTGCTGGGGGCCTGACTCTACAGTTGAGTAAGCCAAGTCACTGCCAATGCTATTTCCCTCTTATTATACATCCCTATCTTCTATTTAGGGGAATCACACAGTTGAAATGAGGTGAGATCACAACCAGTACTTAAGGACTTTGTGGGTATTCCTTGCCACTATCCACATTATCTAGCTGCCAGGAAATTTGTTCTGCTTATGTAGTACACATACAAGAGCCTTTTTTTCCTGAGAAATCCCAAGGCTCTCTCAGAGTTCATCACAGGGTGTAGGCGTGTTTTCACTGGGCTCTTTGGCCAGATTTCACATTTCCTATCTGAGGTTAGAGAGATCTCTCACTACTTTATTATTTATGATATAAAGAATTTATTTTGGCACCAAACCCAGAAAATGTAAACTGGAACTAGATCTATGTGTAGCATTTTATCCCTGAGGATAGTGATTTTTGCACACAACACTCTTTTAACATCACTAACACATGAAAGCAAGGAACAAATTTAATAATCACAAATCTTAATGAATGAATAAACTGACAATTGCTCTAATTTAAGATGAAGTGTTGAAATTTTGGATTTCTCACCCTTTCCTGTCTGGCTTGAGCTTTTGACATTTTATGTCCTGCTGCTGCTTTCATAGATCAGTCTGGGGGACCTACACATTTTCAGTGCTACTAACATGCTGTGACCAGAGAGAGGTCTGTTTATTGCTATCTTGGTTTAAGCCTTTAAAATTACTTTTGTTGGCTTGTGTTTGGGTGAGTTTCAATCAATTGCTGCTGGACTTAGTCATCATTAACCTACTGGGAGGTTCTGCAGATTCAGAGCAACTGAAATGCTGGCTCCCCTTTGTCTCCTGCCCTAGTTATTCCACTGTAGGCTTATGTACTGGGCTAAAGGTCAGAATTTAGACACTGCTCTGCTCCTAGAGTCATACAGCTAAATTTTTAGAACTCATACCTTGGTTAGCAATATTCAACTAGACCCTGAAAGTGACCTCTTCTTCCTGGCTCTAAGACCCAGGATTGGGTTATGGCATGGCACTCATTCGGGTCCCCTTGGTTATTCAGGAGTCCCCTGGAATCTTTATTCCTTGGGACTTCTTGCCTTGGTACTCTCTCTTAGCTCTCTTTCCATTCCTGGGAGCTGGAACATTCCATGTTCCTGTACCCACTCTATACCCCTGGCCATCTGCTAACTCAGTACCCACATATTATGCTACTAAGTTGTCCTGGGCTGGAAAAATGACTCAGAATTTAGTCTGGAGTGTTTTCTAGGTTGATGTAGAAGTGTGCTGGGTGAGTTGGAAAAACTTCACTCTTATTTCTATCTAGAATGCCAATCCTTCCAGGCATCCATTTTTAAAACCAGTGTCATTTGTGATTCCTTACTCACTTACATCACTTAACCATTCCGTTGCTAAATTTGTTTCTATCTCTACATTTCTTGAATAAGTCCCTATCTCTCTAACTCACATAGCTCCCCTCTTTAGTCCCTCATCATTCTTGCCTGGACTATTGGGATAGCCTTCTAATTAGTCTCCCTATTCCAATACATCCTCCACTAAACTGCCTAATTGATATTCCTAAGGATATCACCTGCCTATTCAAAAACTCTAGGCCTCCTATTACCTTCAAAATCAACTATAAACTTGTTTGGTACTTAAAGATCTTCACAGCCTGACCCTTTCCTATTGTTTTAGTGTGTTTGTTTACACATTGTCCCTCCTCTGTATACCATTCAGGAGTGGTCAGTCACCTAACTCCAATTCATTTATATGTCATGATATCACTTCCCTGAGGTCATGGTCCTCTTCAAGAACAAAGGAAAGAGGGCACCTAAGCAGCACAATGTATAGAATATCAGTCCTAGAGTCAGCAAGAAATGAAGTCAAATCCATCTTCAGACATTTAACACTATGTGATCCTGGGCAAGTCACTAAACCCAATTGCCTACTCCCCCATCAAAAAATGAATGAAGGACAAACAACAACAAACTCAGTTAGAAATGGGAGCTATTAAGCTGTATATAAGGATCATTTGGGATCACATATTAACTTAGAAAACCACATATTAATATTATCTTTACTCTATTATATTTTTTTATTTTGTTAAATATTCCCCAAGTATATTTTAGTATGATTTGCATTAGAGCATATTTGATACCTCTGTTCTTTGGTCTGGTCATACTGGTCTGCTTATTGGCCATGCCAACTTTTTGGGATGCTGATTTCATTTCTTTTGCACTGGGTTTGGATTCAGGAAAATCAGAGTTCAAAGTTGACCTTAGACACAATACTAGCTGTTATGTGATCCTGGACAAGGCACTTACCCTCTGCCTCACTTTTCTCAACTGTAAAATAGGGATAATATTAACACTTATCTCACAAAGTTACTGTGAGGATCAAATGAGACAATACTTGGTTGGGTTTTTTTTTTAACTTTTAAGTGTTTTTCCCCCAAATACATGTAAAGATAGTTTTCAACATTCATTTTTGTAAAAATTTGTGTTCTAAATTTTCCTTTCTTCCTCCTTTACCTCCCTCGTCCCCAAAACAGCAAGCAATCTGATATAGGTTAAATTTGTGCAATTCTTTTAAATATATTTCCATATTTGTCATGTTGTGCAAAAAAAAATCAAATAAAAAATCAGAGAAAACCATGAGAAAAGAAGAAAACAAACCAAAAAAAAGTGAAAATACTATATTTGAGCCACATTCAGTCTCCACAGTTTTCTCTCTGGATGCAGATGACATTTTCATTCGAGACATTTGTAAAGTACTTAGCATAGTGCTAAATACTAAGTGCTAGGAGCTTAATAAATATTTTTCCCTTTCCTCTATTTAAGAAAAATTTTTAAACAAATCTAATCTAAGAATCTCACATCAGTAGGTCAAGATCTTATTAGAGCTCTCAAATCTTCACCTGATATCGCCAAGCAATTGCTACTATTTTCCCTCCCTCTCTATGATCTATTGAGATTCCCATTAGACCAAAGCACAGCCTGTAGTATCACCCTTTCCCATATGTAATCAGAGATTTTATTCTTTGTTGCACCCTCTGCCAGTGTTCCTAAACCAAGACTCTCCAGGCTTCAAGAAAAATTAAAAATAATTTCTCCTTTAAAAAAAGGTTAGGCATTACTGCACCAATCTGAGTCATCAGTAAACTTAGCTGACTTTTGGATATCTAACATTTAAGAAGTGAGAGATTTTCCACACACTACTAAGGTGTCACCAGGGACTGGCCTTCCATCATATCAGATACAGGGCCAGACAGTGCAAAAGTTCTAAAAGCTTTTTCACACCTAAAGTCTCTGAGGCCCAAGATAGGGTACTCATTCTGGTATCTCTTTCCTTTGTATTTCGCCTGATGAGTACCCTACAGAGGCCTAGGAGATTTCAGTTATGTACTTCCCAACCCAAATCATGGAGATACCTTGATTTTTTTTTATTTCACTCTACAGATGATTGTTGTTCAATTGCTTTTTAGTCATACCCAATTCTTCATGATGCCACTTGGGTGTCTGTTTTTATTTTTGGCAAAGATACTGAAGTGGTTTGCCATTTTCTTTTCCAGTTTATGTATAGGTAAGGAAATTGACTTAAAAATGCCCAGGATCATATTTCTAGTAAGTACTCGAGGAAAAGGGAGCTTCCTGACTCCAGACCCTGTGCTCTATCCCACTGCTACTCCAAAGAAAATTGTAAAGTAATACGGCTACCACCACCTTAAGGAAAGTTTATCGATATGAAGAAACAGTGGGATTAAGTGGAAAGCTTGAATACTAGTTTTTCTAATATTTTTACACAGCCTAAAAGCAAACTCTAGCAATTCCCTGCTCTGTGTTCTCTTCTATATCCTTGATCCCCACCTTAATGATAATCTGGTCCCTTTCACTGACACATTTTCACCCTATCTCTATCTGCTTTAGCCCTTCCTCACCCTGTCCATTAGACCTCTCTGTTTGTCTCTGAATTTCTCCCCATCACCAGCACCTCTTTTCTGCTTCTTCCTTTCCCTTCAGTCTTTTTCTTCCTTTTGTTGTAATAAAACTAATTTTGATTCTGTTTTTTATCTTGTTTTATAGTCTTAGAGAACTGAATATAACTTATATTTACATTTCCAAAGATGTAATTAAAACAGACACCAGATACAATGCAGTCATTTAAGGTAACAATGTATATATTGAGTAGAGAAATCTTTGTTGTTCAGTTGTTTTTCAATCCTATTACTCTTACAATTCTATTTTGAGGTTTTCTTGATAGAGATATTGGAATGCATTGCCATACCCTTCTCTAGCTTATTCTATAGATGAGGAAACTAAGGCAAGGAGGGTTAAGTTATTTGCCTAGGGTCACACAGTTAGTATAGTGAAACTATATTTAAACTTAGGTCTTCTTGACTCCAAGCCCAGAAATCTTCCCATTGTTTCATCTACTTTCCATGGAATATTTCCCCCAGAGAAAATTCAGAAAATATAAAAAAGATTCATAGAAGTCCATTAACAATCAATATAATTATCCTTCCTCTCTAAAGAGTCCTATCTTTTTCTAGGACCCTAAATCCTTCAAACTCATAGCAATGAATATTGGTGCCGAGTATCAATCAAGACTGAATCAAGAAGTAAAAACTTAATTTTAAGAAATACAGTATATTATATAACCATTTTCACTCAAAGGTAAATATTACCTATATGGTATCATTTAAGGTATAAAAAAATTTCTACTTGTTGGTAAGATATAATATTCGTATTTTATTGAAATTTTTTCCTTTTATTGATACAGTTTGAAATCCTATAAATTATTTTACTTCTTCAGTCATTTTCAATAATGTCCAACTCTTCATGACACCACTTGGGGTTTTCTTGATAAAGATACCAGAGTGGTGACCATTTCCTTTTCTAGCTCATTTTACAGATGAGGAAACTGAAGCAGAGTATAGTCACTTCTCTAGGGTCACATAGCTAGTAAATGTCTGAGGCTGTAATTTGAACTCAAGAAGAGTCCTGACTCTGAACCTAGTACTCTACCTACCACACCACCTAAGCCTCATCTTATTAATTATAATTTATGTTTAAAAGCTCTTTTTTTCCAAATTCAAAACCATTTGAGAAAATCAAGTTTAAAATGCTCAATACATTTTCAGTTTGTATCGAGTACCATGTCAAAAAAGAAATGAGAATTTTCACAGGGAGAAAGAAGAAAAAAAAGTCATTTGGGACCATGAGACACTTGGGAAGGACCAGGACTGGATGGGAAGTTGGAGTTAAGGGTGACAGAGGGTTATTAAACTGAAAAACAACTTTATTTTGAGGCAGGATATAGTTTATACTAAAAATTAGATGGAATACAGAAAATGTATGAGAGATACACAAAAAAGTGATGTGGAAAAGTAGAAAAAGGAAATTTTAAACCATTTCAGAAATAAGTCGATCACTTGTCTTTATCACTGTAGATTGTTATACTGACAAATTTACTTTAACCTTATACATACATGAATTAATTAATTCTAATGTTTTTCCCTTCCTTCATGTGATGTGGTCAAAGACACCTAGTCAGTTATTCAATGTCTGTTATCAAAGAAAATATAAACTTTCATGATCTATGAAGCTACTACTTGTTCATTGCTTTGGTAAGGATGAAAAATTAATGATATCCACTTACCTGAACAGTGTGCCTGGGTAATTGGTTTCTAACTTCTGAAGGCAAATCATATTCTTTCTTTATTATGTTGTTATTAGAAATTGTCTTGATCTGTTTTTCTTTACCAGACATTACACACACACACACACACACACACACACACACACACACACACATATACATATACACACACACACAAACATTTATACCTGTAAAAAGCAAATACTGAATCAGAATTTAAAATAACTTGAGAGATACTTAAATATAAAACATTTTAACAAAGGAAGGCTGAATATCACATTTAGATTGATTTTTCTAACCTTGTAAAAATAAATATTTCAAGTTTTATGCTCCTACAATTGACCAGAGGAGAGATGTTTTTTTTTTTTATCTGAAAATTGTGAGCTTTATCATTTAATGCTGGCACCAGCTAATGAGAAAGAATGAGCTCTTTCCTCTAGAGCTGAAAGAACTGTAATCTTCAACAATGTTTAACAAATGAACTTTATGGGAAGTTTCTCATGGAAATGAGACTGAGTGGGTAGTTTGAGTTGCAGAATTTCTTAATACAGAAATTTCAATTGCTATTCCTGAATAGAAAGTTTGCTCTCAGACTAATAAAAAACAAAACAAAACAAAAAAGATTTACAAATCTTTTGAAATGGTCCAAAGAAGAACTCTCAAATTTTTTCAGTGCTTTGCTTTTACTACTTATAGCTTTGTGGCCAATCAGTTGATCAATCAACAAACATTGATGTTTCTAGAAAAGCGGTTTTTTCCTCTTTTGTTTTTAAGAACCATAATTTCATGAGTATATGGCACTCTCACTGTGAAAACTTTTTTTTTATCAATATAGTTGGTGTTATTAGCTCTTTCTTAAGCCTAGACTATCAATAAAACAGTAAGGTAAGTTTTGGTTTATAACTTGAACTTTCTGAGGTGTAAATGTTCACACTGAAATTTTAATAATCGCTCTTACAAGCTAGTTAGAACTGGTTCCAGCACAACCCTGAAGATACTCATTTCCAAGAGGGAGAAGGCAACCATCCACATTACCTAGGGGTTTAGCTTAAGCCAAAAGGATGTTTCAAACTTTAGAATGGGTTTTCATTGAAAGTAGCTTTGGGTACCAAAGAATTTTTATTTCTGTCCCTAATATTTTTCTAGAGTATTCTTTTAATTTTAATAAGTCTGAACTAAAAGAAGCAAAGGAACATTTATATGTAAAGAAAGAATATGATCTAGAATTTTCAAACAAAGAAATAGTAGTTAGGTGGGACAGTCAAAAAGATTAGTCTGAATGCTTCTATGTATTACTATATCATCAGATCAAGTGACTGTGTTTGTGAGAGACTTCTTAATTGTCAAATCTGATGATTTTTTCCCCTTAATCCTCATTCTTCACAATTTATCTGCTGCATTTGACATTTTCAACCAATTTTATTCCCAGATATTCTCCCCTCTAGAATTTTTGGGCTACCTCTCCTTGGCCCTCCTCCTACCTATTTGGTCATTCATTAATCTCCTTTGCTGGTTCATCATTCACATTATGTCCTCAAACTACTATGGGCGTTCTACAAGGTTTTGTGATCCAACCAAAATGGCCTTCTTTCTGTGCCTTGTTTATGAGCCTCCATCTCCCATCTCTATGCTTTTTTTTTTTACTAGCTGTCCCCTAAGTCTGAAATGCCTTCCCTCTTTACTTCATAAAGTTCCTTTCTTCCTTTAAGAAAAAGCTCAATTGCCATCTTCTGTTTGAAACCTTTCTTGTTTCCACATGCTCCTGCCCAGATATTGGGATGCTTCCTCCCAAACTACCCTATATTTAACTACTTTGCATATATTTGTATTTATTAACTTTGTATTACACATACAGAAACATGTATATTTTATATGTACTTGCTATCTTCCTCATTAGAATGGAAGTTTATTGGGAGTAGAGATTATTTCATTCTTTATTCTTATGTCCCCAACACAATGCTTGGGCACATAGTAAATGCTCAATAAATACTTATTGATTCATAGACAACTATGTATTACAACATCAATGAAGAACCAAAATGCCTTCTTCTACTTTCTCCTCTCTCCTGACTATCCAAATACCTAATTTAGCCATTTTTCAATACTGGCTTATGCCCTACATTATAAAGTCTTCTATAAATATTTCAATTGATTCTAATACTTGTTTCTTTGAATTTTTACAGCACATAGAATTAGTCCATGCAATTTTATTACTTAGTTATACATACTGAACTCCCTTGAAATCTGAATCTGTTGCCTCATTGTTTTGTGATAGTCACCCTGGATTCTCAAAGAATGTGTTAGAGAAATATAGGCTATGGTACTTTCTACCTAGTTGGAAAGGCTTTCAATACAAGTCAGGTAACAGACTGAATGTCTGTTGTCCAAACACCAGCCTTGCTATGTTCAGTGAAGCTCCTTTTCAGATGAATGTCCAAATTAAAAGCTAAGACTGGAAGAGAGTTTAGTATTTGATGAAATTTCATGAGCATAGTAACTCATTAAATCATAGACCAAAGCATAAAATGATTGATATGTGGATCAGTTGAGGAAGGGCATAAAGAAGTGAAAAACAGATCCTTAAAGAATATACATAGTATATTGTAGTAGAAAGACAATTGAATCTTAGAGCCAGAAGCCCACAGTTCAAAACTCAATTCTAGTGTCAAACTATTTAGCCTCTTTGGGCCTTAGTCTCTTTATGCATAACATGTCTGGATTGGATTAACTTATTTCTTAAAACTGTTCAAACTCTATATACTACTGTCCGTTATCTATTTTGTGTGTTTTAGTCTTGTGTTTTTCCACCTAGATATTAATTACTTTGAGAATCTTGAATCATCATGAGTGTACTCTTTATCTATCATAATATTGGGTGCTGTGCTTGATTTCTGATTAATATTTCTTTTAAGAAAGCTTCTGACTCTATCACTAATCCCCCCTTTTTTAATCATTCAATTTAATAAATAATAATTACGTGCCCACTATTAGAGACAGAGGAGGAACAGATTTAGATATACAGAAATTCAGAAATGATTAATTTGCCTAGAATTTCTATCAAGATAAAAAAGAGAAGATATAGAAATTAAACTCCAAGTCTCTGTTCTCTGACTGCTCTAGAATGGCTCACTTTAGGAAAGACTCTTTGTTTTTATTGTTTTTTCCTCTATAAAATAGGGAAAATATCAACTACTTTTCTGGTTCATTATGAAGATCAAATAATATTTGTAAAGCATTTTGAAAATCTTAAAACACTATATATAGGCTAACTATTGCTATTTCAAAAGAAATCAATAATAATTTTAAACTTTTCTATTCTAACCATGTGATTACAAAATCTAAAAATGTGAGCTGGATCAACAGCTCTCTAGTCAGTATCCCATGCCATACAGATTTCTGTTTCTGTCCTTTTAATTGTCTCAAATGAAATGAGTAACATTAAAAGCCACATGATCTAAAGGGTTTCTGACTATTTTTGCAATTCGCAGAGTATCATGCTACCTTGTAATACCACTACATTATCAACTTTCTAGCTGAGAAACTGAAATTTTAAAGAGATTCTCCAAATACCAAATTGGAATATTGGTAAAATAGAAATAGATAGTTTAGCTGGGAAAATAACTCAAGTAAATGAGTATTATTTGATTAAAAAATATTCAACATGATGAGTTCAAAAGAAAACTAGATATAGAAATAGAAATGACTGATGAAAAGATGATGCTAAATGAATGATAGTAGAATAAGCATACTGAATTATGGAATTTTCCTATGTAAATGTGAGTTATTAGTCATTTAAATTCCTCCCTTAATTTCTTCAAAATTCTTCTCACAATCTGAGAAGTCTCTATGTGATTATCATTTAGTATTTTAAATTGGGAAAGACACTAACTGTTCTCACTGGGGGGCTCAGTAGTAATAACTCACACTTATATATAATGTAATACTTTCAGATTTATAAAGTACTTTTCTCAAAACAACTTTGTAAGGCAGGGGTAATGTAGATTTAAACTAAAATTACCTCCATTTTTCAGATGAGGAAATGAGAATCAGAGAGGTAAACTGACTTGCAAGTAAAAGTCAATAAAAACCCAAGTCTTTTATATGCTAATCTAGTGCTTTTTTCTGGTGTTTCGTATTACTTATCCTTTAGCACATTGTCCAGGTATTTATTAATAATTTTAGAAAATTTGTCAGCTCTTCAAAAAATAACCTCTTGGCTATGGGAATGAAAGGTGCTTAAAAGTGGTCCATAGATGTTATGTTACAACTTTCCCAATGTACACAGTAGAGAGACATGCAATTTATATTGCCTGTTTTTATTAAATTTTCCTGAAGGCTTGGTGAAGCCTTAAAAATAATTTTTAAAAATTCCACAGAAATTTTCCTTCCTAATGCTATTCCTTCTATAAGAGGACATAGCTATCTGCCTACTGTGACTATATTCCACCACAGAAACAGAGTCTCATAGAATAGAAAAGAAAAAGAGAGAATATTTGAATTCTTTAATCCTGCTGCTTAGTTTTCATTCCACCTGCTTTAGAAACATAGGCCAAGGCTTTTTGTTCACAGCTATACAACAATTACATTTACATAATGAGAGTCAGAAGAACCAAAGGAGAAGACCTCTATTAATTCATTATTTTAACTTATGTGGAGGTGTATTTAAATACTTGATCAGAGCCTGTTGTCCATGTATCTCAAATGTTACCTAATATAAAGCTCAAATGTCAAAAATCCCCAAATCATATTTTTCAGATTTGAAAATACAGAGGTATATCCATATAAAAAATTGCTTTAATAAGTTTTAGATGATAGAGAGATAAGAACTAGGCCCTTTTTGCCTGGCTTCACTCTCAATTTAAAAAATGATTCTTCCCACTACTATCCTCACCCCCAAATAATTCTCTACACGGGAAAGGAGAACCTTAGTTCTCCCTACTCATTTCCAGAAGCATACTGAGTGTGTAATTCAGTGTATAATACAATTAATCCAGCACCTTCAATTTCTCAAAGGATAACATATTCTTTCCACTACATCTCATTATAGCTCATTTTCATCAGTAAATTACTCCATATATATTATTGTACTAGATATCTGTCTTTTCCATTTTCTTTCCTTTTTAGAATTTCCAAGATTCGAAAAAGGTAGTAGCAGTTTGACTCTGCAGCTACAACAGATGCTATGAGCTGTCCATAGTGCTAGTGAGCATTAGAGCCAATGAAATGACTGCTGCTTATTTCCTTGTTGAACTAGCATTTCATAGCAAATAGAAGCTATATATCATTCTTGATTTTATAGCTTCTCCTATCCTCATCTGCAACCTGCTTGGAGCATGAAAGCCAAATAAATAATGTGAATTGGAGAAAAACTGTAAGTACTATAGCATATTGGAAAGAGCTCAGGCCTGAGAGTCAGGGGAGCAGCATTCTGTTTAGGTGATGCTACTAGCTAGCTATGCAAATATCATTTCTCCTTTCTGGAGCTTAGAATTCTTATTTGAAAAATTAAGGGGTTGAAGTAGATGCTCTTCCTTCTACTTTTTAAGAGTCTACAGTTTATTTGACACTTTATTTTTTCAAAACTGACTGCATCCTAGTTTAACTCTTTAGTTAATCCAGGCTAAGACAGAACAATATGTATCCCGCAAAGTGAGCTGGAATTATTTAGAATTTTGCCTTGCCCTGAAATCAGAAAGGGCTCTACATTCCACATCAATAAGAGCCCCCACAAATCAATTGAGGGGAAATTGGGGGGGGAATGTTGAGAATCTACCATGTACATATTTTTATACTAACCTCTGAAATTTAAGACAAAGTTTGCTACCTTTTGTAACTTTACAATCCAGTTTGAGAGTCAAGGAGTATCACTCCAGAATTCATTAGAGAGGAATACACACTAATATAAAATGACATGCTAAGTAGTGTCATATATACTGTAACTTTAAAAAAAGAGAGAAAAAAAGACCATACTGTGGGGTTGTGATTAGTCTGCAAGTAGGAATTATGCTAAGCACAATACAAAGAAAAGCAAATAAAATTCAGTTCCAGCTGCCAATGTGTTAACAGTCTAATGAGGGAGATAGCATTCAAAATAATACAAGCAACATACAGACAGGATAATTTACAGGAGGAAGGCACTAAGGAGAAATTAAGAAGAAAGGCTTTTTTCACTTAATAGTATTTTATTTTTTCCAATTACATGTAAAAATAATTTTCAGCATTTATTTTTGAAAGAGTTTGTATTCCATTATTGTTCTGTAAGAAATGACCAGCAGGATGAATACAGAGAGGCTTGGAGAGACTTACATGAACTGATGCTGAGTGAAATGAGCAGAACCAGGAGATCATTATACACTTCAACAACAATACTATATGAGGATGCATTCTGATGGAAGTGGATATCTTCAACAAAGAGAAGATCTAACTCAGATCCAATTGATCAGTGATGGACAGAATCAGCTACACCCAGAGAAGGAACACTGGGAAATGAGTATAAACTGTTTGCATTTTTGTTTTTCTTCCCAGGTTATTTTTACCTTCTGAATCCAATTCTTCCTTTGCAACAACAACAACAAAAAATTCGGTTCTGCACACATATATTGTATCTAAGGATATACTATAACATATTTAATATGAATGGGAATGCCTTCCATCTAGGGGAGGGGGTGGAGGGAAGGAGGGGAAAATTCATAACAGAAGGGAGTGCAAGGGATAATGTAAAAAATTACCCATGCATATGTACTGTCAAAAAAGTTATAATTATAAAATTAATAAAAATATGTATATTTAAAAATAGTTTGTATTCCAAATTTTTCTTCCTTCCTCTCTTCCTTTCACTCTCTTCAAGACAGCAAGGAATGTGATATATTATACATGTACAATCAAGTTACACATATTTGAAAAAGCCTCTTGTAGAAGGCTTTTTGTAGAAGCCTCTTGTAGAAGGCTTGTAGAAGGAAGGATTTTATCAAGATCTTAAAGGAAATCAGGAATCCCAAAAAACAGACATGAAAAAGACAGAATCTCAGACATAGCCAACAGAATCTATAGATCTCAAGGAGCTTATAGTCCAGTGGGGGAATAAGAAACACATAAGCACAAAGCACCACAGGCATGATAGATTCCAAATGATGCTTATCATATAAACAATGAGTGTCACAGAATGAGACCTCACAGCAAATTGATGCATTCAAAGAATGTTTCACAAACAATGTAGAACTTAACTTAGGGGGAAAAGGGCATATAAACAGGAGAAAGATCATGAACAATGGTGCAGAGGTGGGAATGAATATGAGAGTTTACACAGAATAGTGGTAGAAGATAAATTTGAAAAAGTAGATGGGGTCCAGATTGTGAAGAACTTTGAATGTTGGCCAAAAGAATTTGAATTTTATGATACAGGCAATGGGAAAACCACTGAACGTTTTTGAATAGGGGAATTAAATTCTTAAAAATGGTGTTTAAGGAAAACGACTCCAACAGAGGTATGAGAACAGATTGGAGGGGAAAGAGAATGGAAACAGGAAGATCTTTTAAAGAGATTCTTTAAATATCTAGATTAGAAGGGATGACTGTGGCACTAAGATAGTGACTGTGAAAATGAAAAAGAAGGAAAATTGGGGGATATTTAAATGGAGATATTATAAAAGCAATTGGAAATATGAGGAAAAAGCAAAAGAGATCAGAGCTGGAGAAGATATTAGAATTCATCTGCATAGCAATATATCTCTATCTATCTATAGATATAACAGTATATCTAGATAGATATGTACATATGCATGACTCTATCTTGCACACATGCACATATACATAAAAATCAGGAGGAAATAAGACTTTAGGTAAAGGGAACATAAATCAAATTTTTTTTGTTGTTGTTTTCTTCTATTAGTTCATTTGGTTTTACATAGTTAAATGTTTTTTTGTTTTTTCTTTTTCTGAGGCTGGGGTTAAGTGACTTGCCCAGGGTCACACAGCTTGGAAGTGTTAAGTGTCTGAGATTAGATTTGAACTTGGGTCCTCCTGAATTCAGGGCTTGTGCTCTATCCATTGCGCCACCTAGCTGCCCCCTACATAGTTAAATGTTAACAGTATTTAGCTTTATTCTTTATTTGCATGTTTATTTAGTTATTTTGTTGGTTATTATTGGTTTTATAATTTTTTTAAGATTTTAGAAAAAGAAAACAATGGGAGAAGTAGAAGAGGTAAAAATAAACTGCAAATTCCAAAACTTTTGCAGTAAAAGGGAAACTAAATAGGAAGTGGTATACAGTAATTTATCAAGGTCAAGGTCTTTCATCTCATTCTCTCACCCTGACACCAAATTGACAAGATATCTCAATTACTACGCAAACACAACCTTAGCATCTGACACCATTATCATTATTGGTTTCTGCTTTGATTTTCAACTCAAGGAATGATAAAATTTCCATATGCCCTCTCCAAACCCCCTGAATAAAGCCTCATTGTGAAACAATAGTATCCTTTCTAAAGCACACAAAACCTATACCACTTGATTTTATACTATAATAAAATATTCTTTATATATTTAAATGTGTCTTATCTTCCTAATTAATTTCCCAAATTCTTAAAGTATCTGCAACTTTTATACTTCAGCACACATCAAAAATACTTCTTGGTATGATTGGTCTTGATTCAATCATACTATAACACAAAAAAGCTCTCTTCCCCTCTCCAGTCACATATATCTAGAATTCAGTTCAGCAAACATTTAAGTTTCTGTGCCAGGCAGATAAATAGATAGGCACATAAGTGATACATTTCTTATTTATTGCTTTTGCCTTTTTTTTTTTTAATTCCCAGAACTTATCATAATTCTTGCCACACTTGTCATTGTCTGACTCTTTGTGACTCCATTTGGGATTTTCTTGATAAAGATACTAAAGTGATTCACTATTTCCTTCTCCAGCTCATTTTTACAGATGAGGAAACTGAGGCAAACAGAGCTGAGTGACTTGCTCAAGGTCACACAGCTAGAGAGTATCTGAAGTCAGTTTTTAATTCAGAAAGCTGAATCTTCCTGACTTTAGGCCCAGTATCCCATCTATTCCATCACTGAGTTGCCTGACTGACATATAAGCCACTATATAGTGACATCCTAAGCTCAAGGATCTTTTCCTGGCCCTCAGACATCAAGTATGGGTGAATCAGCATTCCTAGCCTCATTTAATAGTTATAGAGGCTAAGATAGAAGTGACAAATTACCCACATATTCAAATAACTATCATTGATTTAAAACTTTGCTCTGTAAGTGCTGTCTCTAGGAATGCTCTGGATAAGAGTTATCTGCCATTATTCCTCATATTCCTTGACCAGTCTCCCAGAAATGTTCATGCAACTATGCTAATTCTCACTTCAAAGCTGAGCTCACCAGGGGTACTGATACCCTAGCTTGATTCAAAACTTTATTTGAACTAAAGTAAATTACACCTGGCTACAAAGAGAGGAATAATCAAACCCTGTCAGAGTTTCCCACAGACCTGGCCCTTCTCTATGTGAACTTATTCTCAATCAGCTCTAATCAGAATCAGATTTATTATGTGCACTTTTCTTTCCTTCCAACATATCATGTCATAAAATCCAATATGAAAAAAAATTCTCTGTAAGCTTTTGTTGTTGTTTAATCGATTATTTTGTGTCTCTTTTTGGGGTTTTCTTGGCAAAGATACTGGAATTGTTTGCCATTTCCTTCTCCAGCTCATTTTATAAGGAATGAGCAAACTGAGGCAAGCAGGGTTAAGTGACTTGCCAGATTTGAACTCAAGTTCTCCTGACTCCAAGTCCAGTGGTACTATCGACTGCATCATGGCACCGTCCCTCTGAAAGCTTTTAGCATGAGAAAAATATTGGGGAGATAGAATAGAGGCAATTCAAGATAATAGTTCTAGATCATCCCCTCTCCCCACAAAAAGGTAATGGAAATGGTGACATAAAATTTGAGTTTGTTCACTTTTGTTTTATGTGTATTCCAGAAACCATATGAGAAGCACAAAAGTTGTATTCATCTGTCATCTGATGCTCAGATATCCTAAAATATTGCAAAGACCCTAGTGGATGCTGTACCATTCTCTAGCATTATTTATAATACAGCAATCAAGCTTATAGGTGCTTATATGGCTGATTGTTAGTTGTAAGGCAGTAGGATATCTAGCTCCACTTAGTGCTGAAATGTCATAGTGCAGCCTAATTGCTTTAATCATATTTTAACAAAATAGGAGGGAACAAAGAGAATCTAATTGCAATATTTTCACTCATTTTTGACTCCTGAGTGATATGGACTTTTCCTCTCCAGTCCACAGGTTTTGGGGGTTCAAAATTCTGAGGGCTAAAAGCTCTCGAAGTCTGAGGCAAGGAACAGTTTATTAGATCATAAAGCTAGAGCTAGAAAGAACCCTTAGGTCTACTTCAACCCATTCATTCTACTGAGGAAAAAACTGAGACCCAGAAAGCACAAGTGGTTTTTCCAAAATCACACAAGGACTAAACATCAAAGGCAGGATTTGAACCCAGTTTCTCTGACTTTCACAGGTTAAGTGTATGGAATCCTTGATGGAAGGAAAGACTATCTGTTATAAAGTATGTCGATTTTGATTTCTGGCTATATGTTTTATCAGAAACCAATCACAGAATTTGAGAATTGGAAGAGAGTTTAGCAGCCCATTTTGTCTAACACATACCTGAAAGAATACCCACTATCATATTCCATCCCACTTCTTCCTGAAAACTTTCAAGGAAGGGGAATCTACCATTCTTCAAAGAAATCCATTCCACTTTTGTACAATTCTAATCATTAGGAAGTTTTTTTTTTTGTTGTTGTTGTTTTTAACATGAAATCAAAGTGGCCTCTTTATAGCTTTTACCATTACCCCATTACTCTTGGCTCTATCTTCTGGAGTCAAACAGAAATCTAAATCTCTCCTCACATAATATCGTTTAAAATATTTAAAGTCAACTATCATATGTCTCTCCACTCCCTAACCTAATAATTCTTTTCTTCTTGAACTAAACATGTATGGTTCCTTTAAGAGATTCTTATTTGACAAGACTCAAGGTCCTTAACTATCCTTTGGCATCATTCATTTTAGATGGAAAAGAAATGTCATTGGAATGATTAGGAAGAGCTGCAATTCATATTTAGGGAATTTATATATCTACATTTGATATCTATTGATGTCAAATCAAAGGTTGGAGTAAAGAATTACACTTCAATGGCATTACTACTCCTTTAGTTGAGATCTAAAGATTTACCCAAGCATACACTCATTCTAATCAGAAGCTGTACATCTCAATATGGACTAGAGACTAATGTGAATAACCTGCTTTCCTCTCAGCAACCTTCAGAATATATTCCTTTATAATAGAGAATAAATAAGTTACTTGGGCTCACTTTATGGATACATCAAAGGTGAATGAGTCTGACAAGAATAAGGAATACTACTGTAATTGCCTTATAAGCTTATTAACCTACTTTCCCTCTCCAAAACTCCCCAAACTTTTCTTTTCAAACTCTTAGCTAAAAAATCTGCCTCATATCTGGCTGAAAAAAATGGAGGCCATTCACCACGAGCTTCCCCTTCTCAATTCTTCCTCATCTTTCATCATTCATATGTTTTCTGCCACTATCTCCTTCTTTGCCCTGTCTTACAAGTCTTTTACTCATTACTAAAGCTAACCCCTTTACCTATGCAGTCAATCCCATTTCATCCTGCCTCCTCCAAAGGACTGCCATCCTTTGTCATTCTTACAATCTCTCTCTGTCTACTGGCTTATTCCCTATTGCCTACAAACATGCTCATGTCTCCTCCATCCTGAAACCAAACTCATTTGATCCTTCCATTCTCCTCCTCGTTCATATGTCTTCTAACTTTTATGCTAAAGAATTAGTGACCAACTGCCAACATTCATTAAGGAGAAAGCAAAGGAATTCCAAAAAAAACCCACATCTACTTCTGTTTCATTAACTACACTTCACTGACTGTGGATCACAATAAAATGTGGCAAAGAGATGGGAGCACTAGATGATTTTGCTTGTCTCCTGTGAAATCTGTATAGATCAAGAAGCAATGGAAGCAAACATGGAACATTTGTTTGGTTTAAGATTAGGATAGGGATACAACAAAGTTGTATGTTGTCACCTTATTTATTTAGCTTATAAGCAGAGGATATTATGTGAAATGTCAGGCTGGATGAATGAAAAGCTGGAATTAAGATCATCAGAGAAATATCAACAATTTCAGATATGCAAATGATACTTTTCTGATGACAGAAAGTAAAAAAAGAATTTAGAAGTCTCTTGATTAGGATGAAAGAGGAGAATATAAAAGTTGGCTTGAAACTTAACATCTTAAAACTAAGATTGTGGCAACTGATCTTATCACTGCTCAGCAAATAGAAAGAGAAGAATTGGAAGTAATATCAAATTTTATAATCCAAAGCTCAATCACTGCAGCCACAAAATTAAAACATGCTAGCTCCTTATAAGGAGAGCTATGGCAAATATAAACAGCATATAAAAAGCAGAAGAGCATACTAAAAACTGAGAATTGTCTATATAGTCAAATTTCTGGGTTTTCTACTAGTAATATATGGTTGTGAAAGTTGGACTATAAGGAAAACTGAGTGTTGTAAAACTGATGCTTTTGAGCTTATGAGCCTTCTCCAACTTATGCTGGAGAAGATCTCTGAGAGTCCCATAGACAGCAAAGAGATCAGAAGACTATAGATAAAGAAATTAATTCATTGGAAGAACAACTTGTGAAACTGAAGCTTAAATACTTTGGCTACATAATGAAAAGACCAGGCTCACTGGAAAAGACCTAATGTTGGAAAAGATTGAAGAAAAAAGGAGGAGACAACAGAGGATGTGAAGAATAGAAAGTGTCATGGAAGCCGTGAATATGAACTTGGACAGGCTTTGGGAATTAGTGGAGGCAGAGTGTGTTATGATCCATAGGGTTACAAAAGTTCAGGCATGATTAAACAACAACACAACAACATTGACAGCCACGTAGAAGTCATTGAGCCTATCTCCTTTATTTTATAAATGAGAAAAAAATGAACCTCAAAGCCTTGCTCCTTCTGGGAACCATTTCTAGGATATACTAAAGGAAATATTCTTTAATATAGACCTTTGTTTCAATTTTTTCTAGTGCTGGGCTGGCTGATTCTTTGTTGGATTTCAAAGTATGTTTTAAAAATATAACATATATGAAAGGAGCTTCAGTGCCTCTATCTATATATTTCGCTAATCAAGGAGTCAGTTTTGATCCCCTCCTCCAAGCAAAAGAAATTGTATTGTGTAGGTAAAGAAAGTCGTCTTATAACATTCTATTGCTGCCATGGTTGTAGCACCCAGTCATATAATTTGCCCAGTGGAACAATTCTACCAGGGAACTTATTCCTGTTTGATACAGCAGTGCTACCACCAGAAGTTTACTTAGGTGATTGATTAGGATATTTTAAAAATGCAGGATGATTGCAGTATTTGAAAAGACCAACGAGGTCTTTCATTTGAATGTTAGCTCTTTTTGTATAGAGATTGCTTCATTCTTTGTGCTTCCATTTCCAGTCTAGCATAGTGTCTGAAACATAATACATGCTTTATAAATGTTTGTCGATTGATTGGTTAAGTGAAATACTGCCATGAACTCCATAAAACTGTAAAATTTAATGTCCACAGCAGCTTAGTTAAGCTATTCATCCACTGATCACTGGACTAGGTAGTATCTAAGCTTAAAACTCTGAAGCTGACTTTGTATCCAGGTAAGATGGATACTTAGGAATTCTGAACTACAGACTCTCCAAGAATGGAAAAGAACAGATACCTAGAATGTATTATTTATTAAGAATCTATTTTGTGTTGGGCACTGTACTTTAAATATATATTTATTTTAGTACTTTAAAAATGTATCATTTGATCTTCATAGAAAACCTATAATGTTGTCTACAATTATCTTCATTTTACAGTTGAAGAAACTGACTTAGATAAAAGTTAAGTTACTGGTCCTGGGTCACACAGGCCTCAGTGCCTGAAGCCAACTTTGAACTCATCTAGCTATTATCAAGAGAAACATTATCTTATATGCTAGTATAACCACATTACAATTACTGGCACATAGTAGGCTCTTAATAAATGTTTGTTGACTGGCTTGTAAGGAGTATCCTTCCAACTCCAAATTCTGTTGTTTTATTGAAAACCTCTAGCTTTTTTGTCCCAAATAAATGTTTTGAGATTTGAATTTAAGTCCAATCATTACTTTTTATATTAGTGACATGAATAAGAATTAATGAAACAAAACATTGCTCCAGGGAGTTACTTGTGAATTCATTAGGAATCACCATTAGATAATAGAGAAATTTAGACCAATACAGATATCCATTCTTATCTAGCTTATTCATGATATGTGTATTAATAAAGTGTGCCCAAGTACCTTGTTTACTCTTAAGTATAAAGGAATATACTCTAAGAGTTGGTGAGAAGATATAAGCTATTCATATCAGGTTCTAATCCTAGGCATAGTTGGACAGCTTCTATATGCAGTCAATCTTATCCATAGACAGTATGTATGCATATAATATATATTTATATGTATGTATAGTAAGTCACACTTTTTGATTCCAGAATGTATGGCAACCACATTAGCACCCTGGATACCTTAGAATCAGCTGGAGTCAAGATAAGCAAAAATCTTTATTCTTGGTCTTTAGCAGTAGAAGTGAAGAGAGTGGACACATAGGATCTCTGTGACCTCACCTCTTCATCTTTCTTGCAGAGGTGACTCAGGCTAGTCTCATTGGACCTCCTAGTCCCTCCCACAATTCTCTGTATACACCAAATCGATTGGGCCAGCACAGGATAGTGGGAAGGGCTATTTTTCAAGCATATTCTATAGAGTATTGTCCAATCAATAATTAGTTTCAAATGCTCAATTGTCCGATCCCAGTGCATTGACTCAAGAGTTTCAGCCCTTCACAAGAATGTGTAAATTATGAATGATTTTTATTTTTATCTTAGCATGGAGATAATAATCACCAAATAACTATTAATTTAGAGAAAATTCATAGCTAAATGTTGGGGAATGAATAGAAGAGCCTGATTTCCAATTCCTGAAATTTTGCTCATAACCTAGAATATAGTGAAACTCTCATTTTGGGAAATAGTCTTCCTAAATAGAAATACTTGTGTTCAGTATTTTGTATCTTTTTTATTTACATATGAACATTTAATGATTTTATTTAAAGTAGGTCACAAATACTGTAACTTATTAACCAGCCTACAAACCTTCAAGATTTTTACCCTTATGTAACTTTTGCAGGAAGCTTATTTTAAGATTAAAAAATAAAAACATAAAGAGTTTCTTCTAGGCCATTCTTAAGTTATTCAGCCATTTTGGGTCAATCTGTCTACCTTGAGATAACAGTAGCTTCCACCTTTTAGAAACATGGCAGTAAGTCTCATTATTAACTGTTTGTTGAGAGAATATATGCTCTAAAATTGAGAATTAGCAGGAGAAGGTGATCACAGACATCCTTCTCCCATCTTCAGAAATTATCTTTTTCAACCCAACACATCCATCTGCTGTATCAGGGGGATTTTGAATAATATTACTTTGAAATTAAAAAAATAACATCAGGTAATTAATTACTCTCCTTAATTTAGATGGCAAATGAAATACTAACAAATCATCCAGATCTATGCTACCCCTTTAAAAACAGCAGAATACATAACCTCCCAAATACCAAGTGGAGATAGTAAGTCTTCTCTCATTCTTTATCTCAGCTGGATCCCAGTCAGAACTAATTCTTTACACATTCCTTTTCAGGGATACAGGCTATTACTCAATAAAAACACAATGGTTACCTACATTATATCTAGACTTCTTTTGGAGTTTTCTTTAAAATTAAAGCTCTTTCAAATGGAATTCTCAGGTGATTTGTATATAATGCTTTTTATTGCCTTTACTTAACACACTTCTCAAAGGAAATATACTTTTTGCTCACAATATAGTCTTTTAATTTATTGAAGTAAAGGCTAACTATTTGTTCTATCTGACATCTAACCTACATAAGTAAGTAATTTTTTTCTCCCTACCATCATCATCCCTTACAAAAAGTTGTATTGTATTCTGAATGAAAATATGTAAATCAACCACATAGAAAAGTCACTTCCTTCATTTCTTCCTTAATTGAACAGTTAATGTGAATTTGTTCAGAAATTTACCAAAAGAATAACATCAAGTTCAATATGTAACTACCTAAACATAGTGGGAACTTCTGCTCTGTATTAATTGCAGTCTAGTCAATGTTTCATTGATAATTTTAAAAACCACTTAATGATAAAGCAAGTCTAATCAAAACCACAACAAACCCATTTCTATCCCATTTTCATTTGTAATCCAACAACCCATATTATTGAAGATTCCCATAAAAGAAATAAATGATTTTGAATAATAGAATCGGAATTTTTGATAGAAGAGCCTTTAAAAGTTCTCTTGTTCAATCCCTTCATTTTAGAGATGAGAAAATTGAGATTCAAAGAGACTGAATTGTTCAGGGTCACACACCTAGTAGGTTTCTGAATTACATTTAAACGCAGGTCTTCCTGCCTCCAACTCCAGTACTCTATTCATTATACAATATTGCCTCTTAATGATTATTGGAAGAGAAGGAGGGAGAGGAATAGAGAAAAAGAGTGAGAAGGAGGAAGGGAAAGTGCGAAGGATGAAGTGAGGGGGAGAGAGAGGAGGGAAGGAGAAAGGAAAAGAGGGAAAAAGAGAGAGAGAGAGAGAGAGAGAGAGAGAGGGGGGGGGAGGGAGAGAGAAAGAGGGGGGGAGGGAGAGAAAGGAGGAAGGGAGGAAGGGAGAAGTGCCTAGTGATCCTTAGGGTACAATGATAAAGCAGGTAGTAATACATTTTATTCTGTGGCATTTTGATTGATAAAACCTTATCGATTCCTACTCTTGAGCCACTGAGATGTATTACACTTGGAGAAGAGAAGGCATTGGTGAGACAGTAGTTCTGAAGGGGGTGGTCATGAAAGTCTTTAAGTATTTGAAAGGCTACCATGGAGAAAAGGCATGAAAATGGGTTCTATTTTTTTTTTTTTTTTTTACGTAGAATGCAGAGCTAGTAACAAGGCAGAAGCTGATTTTAAAACAATGTAAAGTAACCAATCAACCAGCATTTATTAAGTGCCTACTATGTGCCAAGCACTGTGCTAAGTACTAGGGAAACAGAAAATCATGAAAGAGTTACTGTAATAAAGGGGGAAATGTAGAGTGATGGGAAGGGGAGATAGTAGGCAAAGCTTAAACTTCACTCACATCAAAATTGGCTCAAAGAGCCAAAAATTCAGTTGGATATAGAAATTTATCTTACCCTATAAGGAAGTAAAAAGGGAAGGGACAAGATAAAGGGAAGGGAGGGACTAATAAAAGGGAGAGTATTTTAAAAAGAAGTTAAAAAAACAAACAAAAAAAAAAAACACTTGTGAGGAGGTAAAAGGTAAGGTCTAAGAAAGGAAGATAAACAAGCAAAAAAATAGAGTGGAGGAATAGTTATAACTATATATGTGAATGGGATGACCTCTCCCATAAAAATGGAAGCAGATAGCAAAATAAATTAAAAAGCAAAATATTACAACATGTTGTTTACAAAAAGCACATCTGAAGCATGGAGATACATACAGGGTGAAGATAAGGAACTGGAACAGAATCTATTATGTTTCAATTGAAGCAACAACAAAAAAAAAAAAACAGGGATAGCAATCATGATCTCAGACAAAGGAAAAGCAAAAAATAAATCTAATTAAAAGAAATAAAGGAAGAAATTATATCTTCCTGAAAGGTAAATGAAGTCATATCAATTCTAAACATATATGAAGCAAATGGTTTAGCACCCAAATTTTTGAAGGAAAAGTTAAATTAGTTACAAGAGGAAATACTACTGGTGGGGTATCTCAACTTTCTCCTCTCAGACCTAGATAAATTTAACCAAAAAATAAACAAGAAAAAAAAATTAAGGAGGTGAACAAAATTCTAAAAAATGATACTTTCTGGAGAAAACTTAATGGAAATAGAAAGGAATACACCTTTTTCAGCTGCTCATGGCAGCTACACAAAAATTTATTAGGACATAAAAATCTTATAACCAAATGCAGAAAAGCAGAAATAGTAAGTGCATCCTTTTCAGATCACAATGGAATAAAAATTACATGCAATAATGTACAGTGGAAAAAGAACTTAAAAGTAGTTTAATTAAATTTTAATTAAATGCTTTAATTAAATAATCTAAACCTAAAAACAAATGGATCAAAGAACAAATCATAGAAACAATAATTTCATTTTAAAAATTAAAAAATCAGAATTTATGGGATACAATCCAAAGTGCTACTTAAAGGAAATTTTATATCTCTATTTGCTTATATCAATAAAATGGAGGAAGAGGCAGATCAATGAATTGAGCATACAACTAAATGCAAATGGAAAAAGAACAAATTTTAAATTCCCAGTTAAACACCAAATTGGTAATTCTGAAAATCAGAGATTAATAAAATGAAGAGTTAGAAAAACATTCAACTAATAAATAAAAATAATAGCTGATTTTATGAAAACACAATAAAATAGACAAGCCATTGGTTAATTTGATTAAAAAGAAAGAAAGAAGAAAACCAAATCACTGGTATCAAAAATGAAAAGGGTGAATTTACTGCCAAAGAAGAGGAAATTAAGACAATTGTTAGGTGCTATTTTGCTCAACAAATATGACAATCTAAATGAAGTGGATAAATATCTACAAAAATATAAATTACTCAATTAACAGAAGAAATAAAATATGTAAATAACTTAATCTTAGAAAAATACATTAAATATGCTGTCAATGAATTTCCTAACAAAAAAATCCTCAGGATCAAATGAATTTGCAAGCTAATTCTACCATTAATCCCAATGCTACATAAACTATTTGAAAAAAATAGACAAGGGAATTCTAACTAAATGTTGCTCATGACACAAATATGGTGCTGATACACAAACCAGAAAGACCCAAAACAAAGAAAACTATAGACCAATTTCCCTAATGAATGTTGATACAAAAATTTTAGATAAAATACTAAGAGATTATAATAATATATCACAAAAATCATACACTATGACAAGGTAGGATTTATACCAGGAGTGGTATATTAATCAATATTAAGAAAAATACCAGCACAATCAACTATATCAGTAACAAAACTAATAGAAATCACATGATTATCTCAATATATATGAAAAAAAGCTTTTGACAAAATACAGCATCCATTCCTATTAGAAATACTAGAGAGCATAGGAATAAAAGGAGCTGTCCTCAGCAAGCATAATCTATAATGGGGATAAAATGCTATTATTGTTGTTGTTGCCCATTATCATCTCTAATATTTAATATTATATTAGAAATGTTAGAAGAAAAAGTAATTAAAGGTATTAGAATAAGCAATGAGGAAACAAAATTATCACTCTTTTCAGATTATATGATGTTATATTTAGAAAACTCTAGTGAATTAATTAAAAAATTACTTGAAATTATTAATAACATTAGCAAATTTGCAGGATACAAAATAAAACCACATAAATTAGCACTTCTATATATTACCATCAAAGTCCAGCAGAATCTCTATTTAAAATATCTATAGACAATATAAAATACTTGGAGGTCTACCTACTGAGACAAATCTAGGAACTACATGAGCACAACTATAAAACACTTCTCACACAAATAAAGTCAGATCTACAATTGAAGGTGGCCTAGCTGTACCTGATCTAAAATTATATTATAAAGCAGAGGTCACCAAAACCATTTGGTATTGGTTAAGAAATAGACTAGTTGATCAGTGGAATAGGTTAGGTTTACAGGACAAAATAGTCAATAACTATAGCAATATAGTGTTTGACAAACCCAACGACCCCAGCCTTTGGGATAGGAATTCATTATTTGACAAAAACTGCTGGGAAAATAGGAAATTAGTATGGCAGAAACTAGGCATTGACCCATACTTAACACTGCACACCAAGATCAGATCAAAATGGGTTCATGATCAAGGCATAAAGAATAGAGATTACAAATAAATTAGAAGAACATAGGATCATTTACCTCTCAGACCTATGGAGGAGAAAAATTTGTGAACAAAGAAAAACTAGAGATCATTATTGATCACAAAATAGAACATTTTGATTATATTAAGTTAAAAAGCTTTTGTACAAATAAAACTAAGGTGGACAGGATTAGAAGGGAAACAATAAACCGGGAAAACATTTTTACAGATAAGGTTCTGATAAAGGTCTCATCTCCAAAATATACAGAGAATTGACTCTAATTTATAAAAAAATCAAGCCATTCTCCAATTGATAAATGGTCAAAGAATATGAACAGACAATTTTCAGATGAAGAAATTGAAACTATTTCCACTCATATGAAAGAGTGTTCCAAATCACTATTGATCAGAGAAATGCAAATTAAGACAACTCTAAGATACCACTATACACCTGTCAGATTGGCTAAGATGACAGGAAAAGATGATGATGAATGTTGGAAAGGATGTGGGAAAAATGGAACACTGATGCATTGTTGGTGGAGTTGTGAATGGATCCAACCATTCTGGAGAGCAATTTGGGACCATACTCAAAAAGTTATCGAACTGTGTATACCCTTTGATCCAACAGTGTTACTACTGAATTTATAATCCAAAGAGATCTTAAAGGAGGGAAAGGGACCCATATGTGCAAAAATGTTTGTGGCAGCCCTTTTTGTAGTGGCAAGAAACTAGAAATTGAAGGGATGCCCACCAAATGGAGAATGGCTGAATAAATTATGGGATATAAATGTTATGGAATATTATTGTTCTATAAGAAATGACCAACAAGATGAATACAGAGAGGATTGGAGAGATATACATGAACTGATGCTAAGTGAAATGAGCAGAATCAGGAGATCATTATACACTTCAACAACAATATTGTATGAGAATCAATTCTAATGGATGTGGCTCTCTTCAACAATGAGAGGATACAAATCAGTTCCAGTTGATCTGTAATGAACAGAACCAGCTACACCCGAAGAAAGAACACTGGGAAATGAGTATGGACCACAACATAACATTTTCACTATTTTTGTTATTGTTTGCTTGCATTTTAGTTTTATTCTTCTCAGGTTGTTTTTATCTCTTTCAAAATTTGATCTTTATTGTGTAACAAGATAAATGTATAAATATGTATACCTATATTGTATTTAACATATACTATTACATATTTAACATTTATGGGACTACCTGCCATCTAGAGGAGGGAGTGGAGGGAAGAAGGGAAAAAGTTGAAACAGAAGTTTTTGCAGGGGTCAGTATTGAGAAAGTACCCATGCATAGGTTTTATATATAAAAAAGTCAGATCTGAATAATTGAAAAAATATTATTGGTCACAGGTAGACTGAGCCAATACAATAAAAATGACAATTTAATTTAAATTAATCTATTTATTCAATGTCATACCAATCAAGCTATAAAAAATTGTTTTATAGAGCTAGAAAAATAATAACAAAATTCATCTAGAAAAAGAAAACCTCAAGTATATCAAGGGAATCAATTAAAAATGTAAAAAAAAAAAGGTGGTCTATCTATATCAGATCTCAAACTACTATTAAGTAGCAATTAGCAAAATAATCTTGTACTGGCTAAGAAAAAGAGTGGTAACTCAGTGGAATAGATTAGTTACAAAGTACTTTATAATAAATTGTCATAGTTATTATATGATAAACTTAAAGACCCAAGCTTTTAGAACAAAAACTTATTATTTGGCAAAACCTGGGAAAACTGGAAAAGAGTATGGCATAAAGTAGGTATTGATTATATCTTATCTTACACTGTATGCTAAAATAAAGCCAAAATGAATATATAATTTACACATAAACAACGATTCCGTAAGCAAATTAAGAGACCAGGTAATAGTTTATCTGTCAGATTTATGGACAAGGAAAGAACTTAGAACCAAAGAAGATATATAAAGCATTACAAAATATAAAATATTTAAGTTTGATCATATAAAATTTGAAAGGTTTTACACAAACAAAATGAAGGCAACCAAAATTATAAGAAAATTGGGGAGAAATTTGTGCAATGATCATTGTGCAATGATAAAAGCCTCATTTCTTAAATATATAGAGAACTGAGTCAAATTTATAAAAATTCATTCCCCAATTGATAAATAGTCAAAGGATATGAACAGATAGTTTTCAGACAAAGAAATCAAAGCTATTTATAATCATATGAAAAAATATTCTAAATAGCTATTGTTCAGAGAAATGTAAAGCAAAATAGCTCTGAGATACTACCTTATACCTATCAGAGTGGCTATTATGACAAAAAAAAGAAAAATGTTGGATGTTGGAGAAGATGTGGGAAAACTGGGATGCTGAGGCATTGTTGATGGAGTTAGAAGCTCATCCAATCTTTCTGGAGAGAATTTGGAACTATGCCCCAAAGATTATAAAAATGGCCACACCCTTTGATCAGGGATACCAATGCTAGGCCTATATCCCAAAGATATAAAAAAAAACCCAGTAGTAGCAATATTGTTCATTGAAGAACTATGAACAATTTAGCTGCTCTCAGCAATATAATGATCTAAGACTTCCCAGAGGAACAATAATGAAACATATTATCTACCTCCAGAAAAAGAATTGATATCGATTTAATACAGACTGAAGCATGCTATTTTTCACTTTCATTTTTTCCCTTTTATTTAAGTCTTTTTTATAAAATGACTAATATAGAAATGTTTTATATAACTGAACATATATAACTTTTATCTGATTGCTTACCATTTCAGGGAGGAGGGAAAAGGAAGAATTTAGAATTCAAAAACTTTAAATAAAAATGTTTTTAAAATTGGAAAAAAAGAATAAGTAAGCAACTTAGGCTCATTTTATGAAAAACCCAATCATCAGAAAACTAGATAAAAGGGACACCTGAGTTATTTTAATTTCTTCAGCAATACCTCTAGTTGTTTATTCCCCACTTCTGCTGGAAGAAGAGGCCAAGTCTGACAGTCTACACAACTGCCAAATTGTTATTTATTATTTTAAAAATCTTTCCAATTCTTATTTGATCATATCTCGTATAATGGTCCCATCAAACTCATCATGTAGGAAGGTTAGCAGAGGGCAAAATATGTGGAGGTGAAGCTTGGCCAGGAAATAAAAGAAGGACTTTTAATTGGCTTTACTAGGTTGGTTCATATATCTCTGACTGCTTGCCTTTCCTTTCCTATAAAAATAAAACATTTTGAGTTACTGAGTCATCCTATCACTACAGAAAAATACCAGGTACATCATGTATTCTTTGTAATCATTAAATAATACATATATATATGCAAGTAAGTATATGTATATTGATTTATACATACACACATCACTTCAATTTTGGATATATTGATTTGAAAAATGTATAAAAGAACAACTGTAAGAGAATATCATTGACACTCTGAGGTATGTGTGAAATCTGTTCTCTGCATAGAGTAAGATTGGGCCAATTTAAAAAATGAGAATATGAAGTAGAAAATGAGATACCAGGCAAATACAGAAGAGAAAGAGGGAAAAGAAAGGAAGTAAATAAAGCCATTTCAACAGCTCTCTTGGACTTAAGTTTATTTCCTCTTTTCCTATTTCCTGCTTGTCTCCTGAATTATATGTCCCTGAAAATTATTTTAATTTCAAGTTTGGTCAATGAGCATATGTCTTTAAGAACCTACTACATGCTAAGTGATGTGCTCTATATGCTTAGCACCCTAAATGAAACCATTCCTGCCCTCTAAGAGTTTGCTTTCTGTCAGTAGAAACTTTTTCTTTCTGTGTATATCTATGTATGCATATACATATACACACAAATAAATATAAAATGTATACCCAATAAATACAAAATCATGGCAGGAGCAAGGAAGTACACTTAAATGATATAAGAGATAGCATTTGAGTTAAGTAAATGGAGATTCTAAGGGGTAAAAATGAGAAGGAGTTCATTCCAGACATGGAGAAAATAAAATAAAATAGGATGTTATATACAAAGAAAATAGTAAGTAGGCATGCTTGGCCAAAAAGTAAAGTTGAATAAGGAAGTAATATATAAATAACTTGGAAAAGTAGGTTGGAGTCAATTTATGAAGGATCATAAGTGACAAAGAGAGGAATTTTAGCTTTACCCTATAGACGATAGTGCACTACTAGAGAATTTTGTGGAAGGAAATAACATTATCAGGATACAATGAAAAGAAAATTGATTCTGAAGTGAAAGGATGTAAGTTCAAATCTCACTTGTGAGGGTCTGTCTGTTGCTTTATGCAAAAACTTACCTTATCTAGTCTTCAGTTTCCTTACTTATTGAATGAAGGAGTTAGAATAGATGGCCTCTAAGTTACTTTCCAGCTCTAAATCAATAATCCTATGATCTATACATAATAAATAATCATAACTAATTAATATTACTTCGGCAGCTATGTAGAAGATTATTATAATAGAGAAAGATGACCAAATAGAAAACTGCTGCACTTGATGGTTCAGTGGATAATGCTCTTGACTTAAGAGTTAAGAATTCTTGAATTCAAATCTCGCCTCAGACACTTACTAACTGTGTGACCATGGGAAAGTCACTTAACTGTTTGCCTCAGTTTCCTCATCTGTAAAATGAGCCGGAAAAGGAAATGGCAAACCATTCTAGTTTCTTTGACAAGAAAACTCCAAAAAGGAAAACTGGAAATTAGTATGGTAGAAACTAGATATGGATCCACACTTAACCCCATATACCAAGATAAGATCAAAATGGGTCCATGATTTAGGCATAAAGAATGAGATAATAAATAGATTAGAGGAACAGAGGATAGTCTACCTCTCAGACCTGTGGAGAAGGAAGGAATTTATGACCAGAAGAGAACTAGAGATCATTATTGATCACAAAATAGAAGATTTTGATTACATCAAACTAAAAAGTTTCTGTACAAACAATACTAATGCAAACAAGATTAGAAGGGAAGTAACAAATTGGGAAAATATTTTTAAAGTTAAAGGTTCTGACAAAGGTCTCATTTCCAAAATATATAGAGAACTGACCCTAATTTATAAGAAATCAAGCCATTCTCCAATTGATAAATGGTCAAAGGATATGAACAGACAATTCTCAGATGATGAAATTGAAACTATATCCACTCATATGAAAGAGTGTTCCAAATCACTACTGATCAGAGAAATGCAAATTAAGACAACTCTGAGATACCACTACACACCTGTCAGATTGGCTAAGATGACAGGAACAAATAATGATGAATGTTGGAGGGAATGTGGGAAAACTGGGACACTGATGCATTGTTGGTGGAGTTGTGAAAGAATCCAGCCATTCTGGAGAGCAATTTGGAATTATGTCCAAAAAGTTATCAAACTGTGCATACCCTTTGATCCAGCAGTGCTGCTACTGGGCTTAAAGAAATACTAAAGAGAGGAAAGGGACCTGTATGTGCCAAAATGTTTGTGGCAGCTCTTTTTTGTTGTAGCTAGAAACTGGAAGTTGAATGGATGTCCATCAGTTGGAGAATGGTTGGGTAACTTATGGTATATGAAGGTTATGGAATAGTATTGCTCTGTAAGAAATGACCAGCAGGAGGAATACAGAGAGGCTTGGAGAGACTTACATCAACTGATGCTGGGTGAAATGAATAGAACCAGAAGATCGCCGTACACTTCAATGCTGTATGAAGAGGTATTCTGATGGAAGTGGATATCTTCAACATAAAGAAGATCCAACTCACTTCCAGTTGATCAATGATGGACAGAGGTAGCTACACCCAGAGAAGGAACACTGGGAAGTGAATGTAAATTGTTAGCACTACTGTCTATCTACACAGGTTACTTATACCTTCGGAATCTAATACTTAATGTGCAACAAGAAAATGGTATTTACACACATATATTGTATCTAGGTTATATTGTAAGACATGTAAAATGTATGGGATTGCCTATCTTCGGGGGGGGAGTAGAGGGAGGGGGGTATAATTTGGAAAAATGAATACAAGGGATAATATTATAAAAAAAATTCTAAATAAAAAAAAAAAGAAAACTCCAAAAAGGATCACAAAGAGTTGAACAAGATTGAAAATGACTAAACAGCATCAATAAAATCTATTGAGCATCTTGGTGGCATGATGGATAGAGTGCTGATCCTAAAGTCTGAAAGACTTATTTTCCGAGTCAATATCTGACCTCACACACTTATTGGGTAAGTCACTTCACCCAATTTGCTTCAGTTTTATCATCTGTAAAATGAGCTGGAGAAGAAAATGACAAACCACTTTAGTGTCTCTGCCAAGAAAATCCCAAATGAGGTCATGAAAAGTGAGAAAGCATTCAAAAAAAGTATTTTTTATTTCACCTATAAAATGGAAATAATAATATCTGAAGTACTTGCCTGACAAAGACAACTAGGTGGTATAGTGGATAGAGTTCTGGATCTGAATTTAGGAAGACTCATCTTCCTGAGTTCAAATACAGCCTCAGACACTTCCTAGCTGTGTGACCTTGGGCAAGTCACTCAACCCTATTTGTCTGTTTCCTCATCTGTAAAATTGATGATGTCTAGAATTGGGGTACCTAGATGAAATTAGGGTTTAATTGAGGTCTAGTAGCAATAGGGAGTACAGGGAGTCAAATAGAACTCTTCTGCAACCCCTTTGGATTCGGCACAAAGATAGAGTTAAATGAGATCTAGTGACAGCTCAAGAGTCCCCTGTAAAGGAATTTACAGACCAGAAAACCTAGATTGATAAAAGAGGTTTATTATGGGGTTTGGAAGTAAAATTAAAGTCTAGGTAGTAAAGTTGAAGGTAGAGATAAGACGGCACCGGAAACAGTGTTCCAGTGGGTAGAGATCCTTGGTGCCAGGGATAAGGGATTTGGAACCTCTGCAAAGAGAGGGCTCCAGGATGGCTCTTTTATAATAGAGGGCTTTGGCTACAAGCTGAAGGGGGCTTGTGGGTGCAGTCCCAGGTTGACTCCTGGCTGGGTTTCAGCCGGGGTTAGAATTTGAATGGAATTCAATGGATTTCAGAACTGAGCCATACCCACCCAGATAACAAAAATGAAACTGTGCTTAGGGTGGAGTCCCCTCACTGAGGCAGAGTGGAAGGAGGTTTTCTCCTTTAAGGATTTTTCAGAGTTCAGGGATTTTCTCTTCAAAATGAGTCACTTCAGTATCTTTTCAAAAGAAAACCCAAATGGGATCATGAAGAATTGAACATGACTAGAAAATGACAATAACAAAAGCAGGAATCTAAGCAAGTGGTAAAAACCTCGGGTAAAAACCTGAAGTAGGGTGGTGGTGCTGTGAGTGGAACAAAGGAAATGACTTTCTGTTCTATTTTTATCATAGGCTCCAGAGTTCAGGAATTTTGAGTTTGATTTTAAAATGTTTCAGAATAGGGATTTCATCAGTTACTTTATCTAGGGAAGAGTGTTCTATCCCCAATAAGTGCTCATAAAATGCTAACTGTCTTGATTGATTAAATGATTACATTAAGCAGCTTTCAGACTTTATAATGGGATTTGCTTTCACTTAACAGTTCATGGTGGCCTGGTAACATATGAGAAGGCTTTGTGAAGGAGAGGAGGGTATGAAATAATTTACTTCTGACACATTTTATTTTACAGGTACAAACGTTGCATTTTATGTTGAAAAGATGGATGAAAATGCCTATTAGAGCTGTCTAATTCTGAATTTTCTAGGTGAATGGATCTATAAAATAAAATAAGATCAATAAATTATGTGTTTACTAAGCTAAGTTTTTAACTAATATCACTTCAATTATCCATTCAATCTATACACCAACAAACATTTATTAAATGTTTATTTTGCACAAGTCACTTGCTAAGCATTGGAGAGACAGAGAAAAGTCCCTGTCTTTTAAAAACTTATATTTCAGGTGGTGGGAGAATGGTTAGGAGGATACAACATGTTCACAAATAAATAAATACAGTATACATACATGTAGTGTTCCTTTGCACTAACTCCCTAGAGGGCAAATTTTCAGATATAAGAGTACAGTTTGTGGGTCTGAATTCCTAAAACTAAAGCCCACAATCCCCACCAGGAACTTCCCCTTAATAGTCCATTGGAAGAAACAATTCAAAACAAAAGCATTTACTCAGACGGTATTGTAAGAATAGTAGCTTAACAAAATTACTTCTATAATCCCATACTGCTCTCACCCCAAAATACAGTGTTCATGGGAAGAGTAAATATGACTTTAAAGTACAATTATAGTGAGACACATATGTATAGAACTGATGTAGCCAAGGCAACTCATTTCTCTGATGCTATGGGACTTTGGTGTTCTTTCTCTCACTGTGGAAACTTCATAGTGTTTCCCTTGGGAGCAAGATCTCTATTGGATGGGTTACAGGTAAGCTCTCAGCATCTGATTTGATACAAAACTGACTCCTAATTGCAAGGATTATACAAGTTCTCTCTTGAGCCTATAGTTGGTTCTCTTGTTTGCTGTTAGAAATCTCATTTCCTAAAACTCTTTCTGCCTCATGCTGCACAACTTAACCTCTTCTCTGTATCTGAGTCTGTCTAGAGAGTATGTATCTCTGCACTCCTATGGTCAGTAGCTCAATAAACATAGCAGATGAGGGAAAGGGAAGTGGTTGTGGGGAAAGAAGAAATTCCCTCTCTCACTTTCTGCCCTCTGGCATAGATGTAGATTTAGGGGATCATTCAACAGAGCTGCTCTGAATCTGACTCCCTACAAAGATTAGGAAACCACTTTTTAAAAAGTGATCAGATTCTGTTCACTTTGCATCCAAATTTCTCTCGGTTTGTCATTCTTTTGTGCACAATAGTATTCTATTATATTCATATACCATAATTTGTTTAACCACTGTCCCATTGCTGGGCATTCCCTTAGTTTCCAGTTCTTTACCACCACAAAAAAAGACCTATAAATAATTTTGTGTATGTGTGTTCTTTTCTTCTTTCTTTGATATCTCTTTGAAAATTTTAAGAATAGTGATCAACACAATGGCCTACTATGATTCCAAAGGACTGATGACAAACAATGCTACTTCCCTCCAGACAGAGAAGTGATAGATTAAATATGCAGAGTGAGACACATTTTATTTGTTTCACTTGACTATGCATATTTATTACACAGAATTTAGTTTTCTTTTTTGGAGAAGGAAAGGTGGGAGGGAGAGAAAATAAATGCATGTTAACTCAAAAAAATGCAATAATTTTTTAAGAAGGTAACCAGGAATAAAACCAATCTTCATCAGCCAATGTGCTTTTACCTCCATTGGGGAGAACTTCACAGCTAGGGGCTTACTGTGAAAGCAACTTGTTAACATATTAATACTTTTCATGTCTAAGATGCCATTTTAATTCCTATGATTAAATCATCTTTAGATGTAGTTATCTGTGAATGGAGAGAATGCAATTAGAGGGACCAATTCAGAAGCTATTGCAATGGTCTGGGTGGGGGGAAGTGATAAAAGCCTATATTAGAATGATTGTAGTGAGTAGAGAAAAGGGAATGGATGAGAGAGATTGAAAAGCTAGAATTACACATTTTGACCATTGATTAGATATAGTGGTGAATGAAAATGAAAATTTAAGAATTACTTTCAAGTTTCAAATCTAAGTGACTGAAAGAACAATATTGCCAATTGCTGTTCTTCACAGCCCTTACTCTATTTCTCATCTCTGTACCATTGTACTAGCAATCTCCCATTCCTGAAATGCTCTTCTCTTGCCCCTTTGCTTTTTAAAATACTATGAATCACCTGAAGTGGTCCAATTAATGCTATTTGAAGTAATAATTATATAAAATATGGTAATTAGTTCCAGCTCATTAAAATATGCAGTGTGAATTCTGAATAATGAGACCACTTCAAGGGATTCATTATTTATACTAATTGAGACCAAGCTGTATCTTTTTATGAATATGATGTCTCTTTAAAATGCAAGCTCCTTGAAGGTAGGAACTGTTTTTGTCTTTTTTTTTTTTTTTTTTTTTTTTGCAGCCCTAGTACTTAGCATAGTGTCTGGCACATAATAAGTGCTCAATAAATGCATGTTTTTTATTAATTGATGCTATATTACAGAAAAATGGAAGTTAGGAAGGGAGGCAAAGAAGAAAAGATAATTTTATTTGGGGCATGATTAGTTTGGATGATCCAAGTATGGATATCCTTTATCCTATCTTGAATAGGTCACTATGTAAAATATAATTTTTGTTTAAAATCATGATCAAGCAATTCTGGTAGTAAGTGCTTTAATATTCACAATAGTAAAATAGGATTGATAAAAACATTCTCCATTCCCTTTATCAAATGCTAAGTTTTTGCTGCACCTTACTCTTATTGTATTTTACATGTTTTAGTCATAGGTCAATAATAGCATTTGGATGCTGGAAATAGAGGAAATAAATGTAGAAATTTCAAACTTCAATGAATCAGTACTAAACATTTGTCTTGAAAACTGCCAAAGGAGGAGCCAAGCCAAGATAGCAAAGAGTAGACAGGTTGTTGTCTGAGCCCTTCCCCAGATCAACACCAGATCAAACCTCTAAACTGGTTTTGAAGTAACAGAACCCACAAATATATGAAGTGTAACAAATTTCCAGTAGAAGATTTTTTTTGGAATAACATCACAAAAGTCATTCTTTTTCATTTTTCTTTTTCTATTCTGTTTCAATTGAGCACAGTTGAGGAAGGAAGGTGGATAAATGCAGGCACAGCACAGGGATCCAGGGTGGTGTGGCTTCCTTGGAGAGGAAGAATCTTTGTGTCATTGGCTACTCTGTCTTGGTTCAGAAGTCAATGGATCAGCAAATTAGCTGTGAGACCTCCAACACAGCTACAAAAGGCAAATAGTGAGACCCTGAACCCAGAAAAATGTAGGATATGGCCACCCCCATCTAGCACAGGAAAAAAATTAGCAGCATCAGCCCCAAAGCAGCATAAAGCCACTGTCATCTGTATAGGAAACTTGGGACAATTTCCCCTTTTCCCTAAGAGCAGACCTCAATTTTTAAAAATGAGCAAAAAAGCAAAAAGAGGTCTGACCATAAATAGCTTTTATGGAGACAGAAAAAAGAGACCTCAGACTCTGAAAAATACTAAAGGCAAAACATCTCCAGATGAAGCCTCAAAGGGTAGTATGAGTTGGTCCCCATCTCACAAGGCTGTCTTGGAAAAATTCAAAAAAGGATCTTAAAAGAGACTTAGAATAAAAATGGGGAAGGAAATGAGAACTTTGCAGGAGAGTTTGGAAAAGGAAACAGAAATTATCTGAAGAAAACTCCTTAAAAATAGATTTAGTGAAATAGAAAAAGCATATAACTCCTTATAAAATAGATTTGATGGAATGGAAAAAGGAGCCAACTCATTGAAAAACCAAATTTGAAATGGAAAAAAATAAACAAAACAATTAATTTGAAAGTTCAATTGGCCAAATGCAAAAGGAAATAAAAAACCTAACTGAAGAAAATAATTCACTAAAAATTAGAATTGAACAAATGGAAGTGAATGATTTAATGAGACATCAAGAATCGGTCAAACAAAACCAAAAAAAATGAAAAAAATAGGAAAAAATATAAATTTCTAATTAGAAAAATAACTAACCTGGAAAATAAACTCAGGAGAGACAATCTAAGAATTATTGGATTACCTGAAAACCATGATTAAAAAAAAAAGAGCCTTAGATATCATCTTTCAGGAAATCATCAAGGAAAACTTCCTTGATATCCTAGAATAAGAGGGTAAAATAGCCATTGAAAGAATTCACTGATCACCTCCTGAAAGAGATCCCAAAATGAAAACTCTAAAGAATATTATAGCTAAATTTCAGAATTATCAGATCAAAGAGAAAATATTGCAAGGATCCAAAAAGAAACAATTCAAATATCAAGGAGCCACAATCAGGATTACCCAGGACCTAGCAGCTTCTCCTTTAAAGGTTCGAAACATCTGGAATATGATATTTTAAAAGAATTTTGATTTTACCCATGCATATGTTTTGTAAATTAAAAGCTATAATAATAAAAAATAAATAAATTAAATTTTAAAAAAAGAATTTGTATTGCAGCCAAGAATCAACTATACAGCAAAAATTAAGCATTATCTTTTAGGGAGAAAGATGGACATTCAATGAAACAGGTGAGTTTCATTTATTTCTGATGAAAAGACCATATCTGGCCAAAAATTTTGATCTTCAAATACAAAACTCAAGAAAAAGATAAAAAGGTCAAAAGGAAAGGGAAAAAATAATTATTTCTTTTAAAAGTTAAAACATTTACATCCCTATATGGGAAGATTAATATGTTTCGATCTTGAGGACAGTATCATCTCTATAATGGGTATACTTAGATGGTGTAGGTATAATTTGATTTTATTGTGATGATATAAAAAAGAAACTAGAGATGGAAAGCAGATTGTACTGGAAGAAGAGGAAAATAGAGGTAAAATGAGGTAATCTCACGAAGAGGCAAAAAAAAAAAGACTATTACAATTGAGGGAAAGAAAGGAGGAGGAGGAGCATTGGGTGGATCTTTCTCTCTTCAGATTTGGCTCAAATAGAATATCAGACATATTTAGCTTCACAGAGAAACTTGTCTTGCTCTGTAGGGAAGTAGGAGGGGAAAGGGGAAAGAAAAGGATGAGGCTAATAGAAGGGAGAACAGAACTAGAAAGGGAAAAGAATAAAAAGAGGAAGGCACTATAAAAGGGGAGGGCCGTTTGAGGGAGATGGTAGTCAAAAGCAAAACACTGGGGAGAAAAGAAAGGGGAAAAGGGAATAGAAACTTGGGGAAAATGAGATGTTGATAAATAGTAATTTTAACTCTGAATGTGAATGAGATGAATTCTTTCATAAAATAGAAGCAGACAGCAGACTGGATTAGTAGTACAAATCCTACAATATGTGGTTTACAAGAAACACATTTAAAACAGAGTGATGTATACAGAATTAAGGTAAAAGGCTGGAGCAGAATTTATTATGCTTCAGCTGAAGTAAAAACAAGACAAGGGTAGCAGTCCTGGTCTCAGATGAAGCAAAGATTTAATTAAAAGAGATAAGGCAGGAAACTAGATTCTGCTAAAGGGAACCATAGATAATGAAGTAATATCAATACTAAACATATATGCACCAAGTGGTATAGCATCCAAATTCCTAGAGGAGAAGTTAAGAGAGTGCAAGAAGAATTAGACAGCAAACATATACTAGTTCTCTCGGAACTAGATACATCAAACCACAAAATAAGAAAGAAGTTAAGGAGATAAATAAAATTTTAGAAAAGTTAGGTATGATAGATTTTTGGAGAAAATTGAATGGAGACAGAAAGAAATATATTTTTTTTCTCAGCGGTACATGGAACTTACACAAAAATTGACCATGTATTAGGGTATAAAAACTTCAAAATCAAATGCAGAAAGGCAGAAATAGTAAATGAATCTTTTTCAGATCATGATGCAATAAAAATTACAATGTAATAAAAGGCCAGGGAAAAATAGACCAAAAATTAATTGGAAACTAAATAATCAAATCCTGAAGAATGAGTGGGTGACACAATCGATAATTTCATCTAAGAGAATGACAATAATGAGACAACAACATACCAAAATTTATGGGATACAGGCAAAGCAGTTCTTAGAGGAAGTTTTATATCTCTAGATGCTTACCTGCATAAAATAGAGAAAGAGAAAATCAATGAATTGGATCAATGAATTGGGCATACAACTAAAAAAGCTAGAAAAAGATCAAATTTTGAACCCTCAATTAAATATAAAATTTGAAATTCTGAAAATAAAAGGGGAGATTAATAAAATTTAAATTAAGAAAACTATTGAACTAATAAACAAAACTATGAGTTGGTTTTATGAAAAAATCAACAAAAGAGATAAACCTTTAGTTAATTTCATTAGAAAAAGGAAAGAAGAAAATTAAATAGCATCAAAAATGAAAAGAGTGAACTTTCCATCAATGAAGAGGAAATTAGAGCAATAATTAGAAACTATTTTTGCCCAACTATTATGCCAATAAATCTGATAATCTGAGTGAAATAAATATGTACAAAAATATAGATTGCCCAGATTAACAGAGGAGGAAAAAATTACTTAAATAGTCCCACTTTGGAAAAAGGAATTGAACAAGCTATTGATCAACTCCCTAAGAAAAAATCTTCAAGGCAAGATGATTTTATATGTGAATTCTACCAAATATTTAAAGAACAATTAATTCCCAAACTGTGCAAACTAATTGGAAAAATGGGGAAAGAAGGAGTCTTAGAAAATTCTTTTTATGACACAAGATATGGTGCTGATACCTAAAACATGTAGGGTCAAAACAGAGAAAGAAAATTATAAACCAATTTCCCTAATGAGTATTGATGCTAAAATCTTAAATAAAATATTAGCAAAGAGTTTACAGCAAGTTATCCCCAGGAAAATACACCATGACCAAGAATGCAGGGCTGGTTCAATATTATGAAAACTATTAGTATAATTGATTATATCAATAACCAGACTAACAAAGATCATATGATTATCTCAAAAGATGCAGAAAAACTATTTGACAAAATCCAACACCCATTCTTATTTTAAAAAAAACTAGAGAGTATAGAAATATAGGTGTTTTCCTTAAAATGATCAATAGCATCTACTTAAAACCATCAGCAAGCATCATATGTAATGGAGATAGTCTAGAACATTTTCAATGAGATCAGCTATGAAACAAGGTTGCCACTATCACCATTATTATTCAAAATTGTGTTAGAAATCTTAGCTTTATCAATAAGAGAAGAAAAAGAAATTAAAGCAATTAGAGTAGATAATGAGGAAACTAAAAACTCTTTGCAGATGATATGATGGTATATTTACAGAATCCTAGAGGATGAACTAAAAAACTATAGAAACAATCCACACTTTAGCAAAGTTACATGATACAAACTAAATTTATATGAATCATCAGCATTTTACATGTTACAAAAGTCCAGCAGCAAGAGATACAAAGAGAAATTCCACTTAAAATAACTGTCAATAATATAAAATATTTGAGAGTCTACCTGGCAAGGCAAAGTCAGGAAATATATGAACACAATTACAAAACACTTTCCACACAAATAAATTCAGATCTAATAAGTTGGAAAAATATCAAGTGCTCATGGGTAGGTTGAGCTAATATAATAAAAATGACAATATTACCTAAATTAATTTACTTATTCAATACCATGCCAATCACCAATCAAACGCCCAAGAAATTATTATTTTGGGGTTTTTTTGCTGAAGCAATTGGGATTAAGTGATTTGCCCAGGGTCACACAGGTAAGAAGTATTAAGTGTCTGAAATCATATTTGAACTCAGGTCCTCCTGATTTCAGGCCTGGTACTCTATCCACTGGGCCACTTAGCTGCCCTCTAAGAAATTGTCAAGAATTTCAAAGGAATGAATGAAAAAAAATTCAAATGAAGTCTGTCTAGTTGTATCAGTCCTAAAACTATATAATAAAGCAGCAGTCATCAAAATTATTTGCTACTGGCTAAGAAATAGAGTGGTTAGTCAGTGGATTGAGCAGTAACTAACAGTATGTTAGGTTCATAAGGCATAATAGTCAATGTCTATAGTAATCTAATGTTTGATAAACCTAAAGACTCTAGTTTCTGGGATAAGAACACAGTATTTGACAAAAATTGCTGGGAAAATTGGAAATTAGTATGGCAGAAATTAGGCATTGACTTATATCTAACACCTATACCAAGATAAGGTTGGAATGGGTTCATGATTTAGACTATAAAAAGTGATTGCCAAAGAATAGATTGTAGAATGTCTATAGGTTGAATAGACACAATGACTTAATTGCTCATCTTATTGTAATTCATATATAAGATTGAGAACTTTCAGGAGAAGAGTAATTAAAATTTGGCTTGCAAAGTACCTAAGAATAGAGTCTGCAGAGATACAATTAATTTATTCCTGTATTAATTAATACAAATTACATGCAAATGAAAATACACTAATAATTCTCTCATTTTGTAAAATGAAATATATCTCTCTGGAAAGTATTACTATTCTAATGAAGAGCAACTTTTTTAAAAAATAGAATTTCTTAGTCCTAGTGACATATTCTTCAAGAGAGAAGTCCTGAAACTGATTATAGAAGGAAAAACAAAAGATTATCCTAACCCATAAGGGACTAAGATAATAATAAACTGCCTCTGAAAGCAGAAATCTTTTAATTTTAAAGGACCAAATGAGTATTATCATTCTCACAAAAGAAGTTAACATATACAAGATCAACAAATAAAAACTGATTAGTTTCCTCCTTTCTGGTCAGCTATTGGGCCACTATTAAAATTCACATATGCAGATGAATCAGACAGCACATATACTCTTGCCACCTAGTGACACATGATTGCAGTAACAGCAGTAGCTATCATAATCACCACTTTCTTCCCCTGAGATGCTCCCTCTGAATTGTTCAATCTGAATCCTCCTCCCATCCTACGTATTCACAAAAGAACATCTCTGTGATCGCTCATGTGTAATGACTACAGCGATGTCACTGAAAAAAAGGAAATCATATGGTAAAAAATAACATGCTGCTTTTTTGCACTCCCATTTTGTTTCCATCCCTGCATGCATAAAGAAATCAGGACTAAGGAGGGAAATGTATATAATAGTGAGCATTTTGCTCAGTTGTGTGGTGGGGATAGATCAGAAGGGCCAGATGGTAGATGGATCAAATGGGAGCTGTGGGCTTTTTTTCTTTTTTGTGTGTGAGAAAGACATTTTGAATGTGTGTATGTGTGTGAGTGTAAGAGGCCATATGTAGCCAAGCTTACAGGCACTTGAAGGTGTAGATAGCACTGAAGATGAAAATGACTGCCTGCCAAGTTGCCTAAATAAATAGGTTCACAGATTTCATAGCATTAATGAGCTGCAAAGTAACCACATACTTGAGCTATATGCAGCTGTCTATAACAGGCTTCTGAACACACAACTGAACAGTAAACCAATCAAAGAAATGTAAAAGGAAAAGATTTTAGGAATATTAGAATGGTTAAATAAGAAATTAGGTAGCAGGTGAGTAAGAATTTTTTAATAACTACAAATAGGTGAAGCTAGCCTTTCAGATCAATCATTAAATATAAAATTAAGCTCTGCTCTAGTTTTTTTTTTAAGCTTGTGATGCTCACTGTTGTCAGGTGTATCAAAATATTCATTGTCATGAAGTTATTAGTAGATATCTTTATTAAGATGTCTAAACCCATTTCTTTATTGACATGGTTGAGTGAGGAGGAGTTTAATTCAACTTCCAACTCAATGGCAAACTATTCATGATCATAGCAATATGTTGGCACAGATTTGGAGGAAGATTAGAGGGGGAAATACACACAACTGACATAAAAGGCTTAATTTCTGCAACCAGTATCCACCTTTTGTTTCAACACTTTGGATATCTGACACTCCAAACCATCTTTGAAACACATCTGGCTTAAATTTTCATTATATACTTGCTGGTATTCCAATTCAAACCCCACACCAGGAGGACATTATACCCTATCTGCCCAAGTTGACCCTCACCTATTATGGAGAACTTTAGTGAATTAGTGAAATATTTATGAGTCATTGGATACTTTGAACCCATCTAAAAAATAACTGGTATTTATATAATTTTTAAATTTACAAATTACTTTATATACTTATTTGAACTTTGCAACAACGTGGTATTATTATATCCACATTAGAGATAAAGTAGCTGAAGTTCAAAGAAGTTACACAATTATATTGGTAGCAAGTGTCAGAGGAAGAATTTGAAAGCAGGGCTTCCTAATTCAAAGAACAGCATATTATATATTATAGCATACTGCTCCTCCAACCTGTTTCCTTTTGTTTTGAGGATCACAAAAGCACTTTTTATACCTATTTGATTAAACAATCCACTATGTGCTAGGCTCTGTGGTATGCTCTGGAAATTAAAAAAAAAGAATCCTGATCTCAATAAGCTTACAATCTAATAGTCAAAGATATTACACAAAAGAAAGTTGGCAGGGGTGTGGAGGTGAAAAGGGACAGGATGCCTAAGCCCAGAGGAGCTCAGCCATGTAGAAAATGAAGAGATAACTGAGTTGGACACTCACCTCAAATGTAATGCTTTTGTTAGCTAAGGTTTAAGTTTGGAGAATTATTTTTTCCATTTGTTAAAAATAAAAAGTTTTAAAATAACTCTTCGAAGAAACCCAGAAAGAATTACCATTTCAACTGCTCCTACATTGTCCAGGCAAGATGCCATCCCTTACAGAGAGCCAGGCTTATGTTGGATAAGCTTCTGTGGGATCCTAGCTAAGTTCTTGGTCCTCAATGATCCAAAAAGAAACTGGGGGGAAGGGGAGCATCTTTAACCCTGGAGGATTAGAATTAGGACACCACTATACTAGTTCTAGTAAAACATCTGTTCATCATGATTTCTGTAGTTTTATTAGGGGCTGAAGCAATACAAGTTCAGAATCTACAAGTTGAGAGTAAGTGTATTATCTTTTAAAAATAATAGGTACTTGTCTCTGTCCCATTGTTTTGGAAAAGATGTCTCTTTCCTAGAACACATGTAGCCTCTTCTCTCCTTTCTTCTCGGCCTCAAACCTTGTCCTTAATTTTAAGAAATTCAATGAAATCCTGTAACCTACAGTTTTATTCTACTTCTGCCAAATATAGGAACAGTCTTAACTTTGGTCTCATAAACACTCATAAGTGTTCCATCTTTATAATAAAGAACTCTGAAATTCTTTTATCTGATCATAATCTTCTATCCTTCCATCAAGCCCAGTACCTCTCACCCTTCTAAACTTATTTTTCATTCAATCTGTGCCTCCTAGATTTTCCCAGTCCATTTTCTCTGCCTTTGACTCACTTTTTTCTCTTCTCAAAGTTTCCCTTTATCAAAACTCACCAGTTCAATTTCATACCCTACCCTCAAATCCTTTGCCTTTTTATCCTAATGCATTTTGCTCTTTTGAAATCACCAACAGTATATTACTCCATTTGCCTTTTCTGTTCGTACTTACTTGCTACTGAAAAAAGTCCCATAATCATCCTAGAAAATCATCCAAAAAGCCAGTTGAAACAATTAACAGCTTTAGCAAAATTGCAGAATATAAAATAAACCCACACAAATCATCAGCATTTCTATATACTAAGAAAGCTCAGGAGCAAGAGATAGAAAGAGAAATTCCATTTAAAATAACCATAGACAAAATAAAATATTTGGGTATCTACCTGCCAAGACAAACCCAAGAACTATTTGAACACAATTACAAAACACTTCTCATACAAATAAAGTCAGATCTAAACAACTGGAAGAATATCAGTTGTTCATGGGTAGGCTAAACTAATATAATAAAGTAACAATTCTACCTAAACTGTTCATTGTCATATCAAACTGCCAAAAATTACTTTCTAGAGCTAGAAAAAATCATAACAAAATTCATCTAAAAGAATAAAAAGTCAAGAATATCAAGGTAATTAATGAAAAAAATACAAAGGATGGTGGCCTACCATAGACCTAAAGCTATATTATAAAGCAGCAGTCATCAGAATTATTTGGTACTGGCTAAGAAATAGAATAGTGGATCAATGAAATAGATTAGATATACATGATACAATAATCAATGACTATAGTAATATAGTATTTAATAAACACCCAAATTCCAGCTTCTGGTGATAAGAAGTCACTATTTCACAAAAATTTCTGGGAAAACTGGAAAATGTGTCAGAACTTGGCATAGACCTATATCTCACACCCCATATAAAATAAGGTCAAAATGGGTATCCAATTTGGATATAAAGGGTGATACGATAAGCAAATTAGTAGAGCAAGGAATAATTTACCTATCAGATCTTTGGAGAAGGAAGGAGTTTATGATCAAAGAAGAACTAGAGAACATGATGAAATGCAAAATGAACAATTTCAAATACATCAAGTTAAAAAGGTTTTGCACAAACAAAACCAACAGAAAAAAATGGTTAAAAGAAAAGTACAAAACGGAGGAAATTTTTCTATAAATAGTGTTTCTGATGAAGATCTCATTTCTAAAATATCTAAAGAACTGTGTCAAATTTATAAGAATACATTTCCTACTGATGAATGGTCAAAGGATATGAACAGGCAATTTTCAAATAATGAAATATGCATAAATCACTATTGATTAGAGAAATCTAAATCTAAATCACTATTGATTAGAGAAATGCAAATTAAAACAACTCTGAGGTACTACCTCATATCTTTCAGATTGACTAAGATTACAGAAAAAGGTAATGACAAATGTTGGAGGAGCTGTGGGAAAACTAGAACACTAATGCATTGTTGGTTGAGTTGTGAAATGATCCAACCATTTTGGAGAACAATTTGGAATTATGCCCAAAGACCTATAAAACTGTGCATACCCTTTGACCCAGACGTGTCACTACTGGGATTGATTTCCCAAGGAAATCATAAAGGAGGGAAAAGGACGCACATGTACAAAAATATTTGTAGCAGCTCTTTTTGTGGTGGCAAAGAATTGGTAAATGAATAAATGCTCATTAATTGGGGAATGGCTGAATGAGTTATGGTATAGAAATTAATCAAAAATTATTATTCTATGAAAAATGATGAACAAATTTATTTTAGAAAGACTTGGAAAATATTACATGAACTGATGCTGAGTGAAACAAGAAGTAGGAATACATTGTACAAAGAAAAAGCAAGAAGTATCACAATCTTGCTGACTGGTTCTGTTACAAATTTTTGTTCTCTAATATCATATGGTCCCTCATTGTTGAATGCTGATCCTTTTACCGTTTCCAAATTGACACTCTAGTCAACTATCAGTAGCATTTGTTTTAAACCTTTTTTCCCCACTAAAGTCATTGGCACTACCTTTTCTCCTCCTCTCAGTAGAAGAACTCACTTGACACTTTGCCAAACATAGAAACCATCTTATATGAACTCCCTCTTCTTTTCCATTCTATTATTCATATTCCCTCCTCAAATTCTTCATTCTCTCCTCTACTCCAATCTCAAAGAAGCAAATAATCTTTCGCTTAACCAAGATGTACTCCTCAACTTTGATCCCATCACCTCATGATCATTTGTAAGTTCCCCCCTTTCTTTCAACATTCAATCTATTTTTATCCACTGGCTCCTTCCCTGCTGCCTATAAACATTTATATCTATCACATCCTTAGAAAACTTTTGCTTAACTCTTCAAGATGACTTCAAGATATCATCCTCTGTTTCTCTTCTCTTTCACAACCAAATTCCTAGAAAAAGTTGTTTGCTCATTCCATACATTTCCTTATCTCTCACTTCCTGTTATCCCACCACACAACTGAAATTGCTCTCCACAAAGTTACCAATGATCTTTTAATTGGTAAATTCAATGACCTTTTCTCAATCTTCATTTTTCTTAACTTCTCCACAGTGCTTAACAGTATTATCAGCTCCTTCCAGAATATTCTCTCCATCCTGGTTTGTTATACCACTGCTCTGTCTTGGACCTACTCTGACTTGCCAGCTCCTTCTTGGGTACTTTTACTGGATCATCCGTGACCCTCCCACAGTGCAGGTATCTATTTCAGGCTCTGACTTGGACACTTCTCTTTTCTTTTTTTCCATACTCCTCAGTAATCTTCATTTCCTACAAGCCTAATATCTCTGTGCAGATGACTTCAAAATCTATATAAGGAGCCTTTGTCTCCATCTTGTATTGCCAAATACCGCTTAGACATTTCTAACTGGATGTCTCATAGTCATAATAAGCTCAACATGTCATCCTTGAGAGAATCTATTCTCTCCTCAAAACTTTTCTCTTTCCAATTTGCCTGTTTCTGTCAAAGATATTACCACACTTGTAATTGCCCAGATTTACAAACTTGAACTTATCTCCAACTCTTTCCTCTCCCTCATCTTCCTTACCAAATCTTATCAATTCAACCCCCCAAATATCTCTCATATCCATTTTCTTTCTACTCACATTTTCACTAGCCCAATTCAGGCCTTCAGGACTTCTCTCCTGGAGTATTGCAATAGTCTTCTAATTGGTCTCCCCATATCCAGGGTCTACACTTCCCAAATCATTATCTCTGCCATTTCCAAATTAATATTTCTACACCACAGGTCTGAGCATGTCATCGCCTTCTTGGGAAACTTTATTGGTTTCCTATTAACACCTACCTCTCAGGACTGTTGTGAGGAACAAATGAGCTAATGAAAGTAAAAAAATATATATCTCACAGAATCTACCACAACCAATTTCCCATGTTTTGGATATTAGACTTCAATGCAACTATACACACACATATGTATGTATATAAAGCCATTTTCTAATAGATAAGTAGTTAAAAGGATGTAAATTTTTCAAAAAGACCAGCAATATAAAAAATGCTCCAAACCACTAATAACAAAAGAAAAGGAAATTAAAGCAACTCTGAGATTTAAATTCACACTCATAAGTTTAGTAAATAAAAAATAGAAATAATCAATGTTGGAAGCATTATAGGAAGATAGAAATAGTAAATGTTTAGTAACAGGATGTCAGACTTCTGAACCATCTGAACAACAAGATGGTGGACTAGACAGTTTATCTATTTCCCACAACTCCTCAAATCTCTTCAGAACAGAAAATGTGCTGCAAATATAAAGCAATCTCTCCTTTTTCCATGGTCTAAGATACCCAGAGTCCCAAAGAAAATAAAAACAAACTAATAAACAAAAATCTTAACCCAGGGAATTTGATAATCATTGACCCTGAGCTTACTCAGTCCCCCTCCCCCAGCTCCCATACTACTGGCAGTGAAGTATACTAGCTGATCCAAAGACACAACACAGACTTATAGCAAACCCCACTTTTGTACCCCATTTGCCCCTCACCCCCTTTTCATTGCTGTAGTGACCCTAGCTCCACGAAGTAAGTTTTCTCAGTCCTCAACAGCTAACTTGGGCACAGTCCTTTAGGAGTAAAAAAACAGTTGAAGGCTACAACCTGGAAGTGTCGGTTTCACAAAGCTTCAAACTGTCACTATCAGCAGATAGTGCTGAATCACCAGTGCCAGGCAAAGCAGGCTCTGAACTGCTGGTGCCAGGCCAGCGAATTAAGGAACAGAGGGAGTAGGACAGAACAGAATACCCTGTATGTGGGTAGCTATGCAATACTCCACCATGCCAGAGGGGAAAAGCATGATGGTCGGATGGGACTGATGTAAAATGAAATCCTAAAACTTTTGGTTTTGGAGTCTGACTCAGGAAACTCCTACACCCAATCTGTCTGATTGTGAACAGACTATTTCTCAGGTCATTGCTGACTGATGATCTGGTCAGTGATAATCAAAGACCAAACCTCAATCTGGACACTACTTCCTAGTCCTACCCTTGGGCTATAGAATTAGCATGTCTCTAGCCCTTGAGGCATAGAATTAGCAAATCTATGGTAGAAGCTGGATAAAATGACTTTCTTCTGTTTCTTTACTGGATTCCCTTAGAATTCAGTCCACTTTGTAATGGCATACCATTACTTCTCATAAAACTTTGTCCCTTGACTAGGAGATGGGTTCAAGTCTGCAAATTCTTTTGAGACATCTCGTGACACCAGTTTGGAACTTTTGGGGTTCCCCTTCCCAACCTCAACAGGATCAATTCTGACCACCCAAAAGTTAGTGGAACAGAGACTTAGGCAAGAAAGCATAAATTGCTAAGTATGGTAGGAAACTGAGATGCTTTTGAGACCCAGCCCCAAGGAAACCATAATCAGAGGGGAAGGAGCCAGGAAATGAGTAAGTTTTTTTTAAAGGGGGTTAGGAGGTATGGAAACTGAAAATACCAAAGATTTCAGAAAAAAACAAATCTCAGTGAGCTTGAATAGAAACAGATAAATCAACAAGAAAAACAGAAATATGGCTTCTGGATCTAGTAAACAAGTTCAAACATCTATGAATAAATAATACAAATTGAAGGAAAATAATCCAATGCTTGATGAGACAGGAAGAACCCTGTAGAATTTGAGGAGAACATGGAACCACAACATGCTCTTTCTTAGTGAATTAAAAGAGAAATGAGAATTATGAGAGTAGAATTTATGTCCTCCACAGCAAAAATAATAAGCAGAGTAGAAAATCTTGAATTGTCAAAGGCAAACCTCACCAAAGAAATAAGAGAGAACAACAGATTGTGAATGAAAATACACACAAGTGAAGGACAACATAGAAGAAGAGAAGCAAAAAAGCAAATAAACCCCAAAACATTAAAAGTAAACATGATCATTATACAATCAAAACATCTTGATCTTGAAGACAGGATATATAGAGACAACACGAGGATTGTAGAACACCATTAAATAAAAACACTAGCTCCATAATGAAAGGTATAATACAAGAGAGCTGCCCAGAATTTCTAAATACAACAAATTATATTCTACTTGGAAGAATTCACAGATTTCTTCTAATAAACCAAAATTTTAAAAAAGCCTTAAGGTTGCAAATTCAAGATACAAGTTAAATTTAACAGTTCAAAAAGAAGTTCAGCAAGCCTTTAGGAGAAAGACCTTCAGATACAAAGGCAAGAACGTTCTAATAATGCAAGATTATTTTGCACCTACTAGAAAAAAAGAGGAAATGGAATGTTTCTTAAGAATATTGGAGCTCAGGATGCAACCCAGGGTTACCTATCCTGCAAACCTGAGCTTGACTATTCAGGACAAAAGATGGATTTCATTAATAAAAAAGAAGAGTTTGAAACATTTTTTAAGAAAACCAGAATTGCATATATTTAACCTATATCAGATTTTTTGCTGTCTTGGAGAGGAGGAAGAATAAGGGAAGGATGGGAAAAAAATTTGGAACACAAAGTCTTAAAAAATGAATGTTGAAAACTATCTTTAGATATATTTGGAAAAATAAAATACTATTGAGAAAAAGAAAGAAAGAAAGAAAACCAGAACCAAAGAGATCATTTGCTTCTTGTACACCCCAAGTAACAGAAATGCAAGAAGAGTGAATAAATATGACCAATAAGAAATTTCTCTCTAAATATATACAAGGAAGTAAAAGTGAAGATGGAACTCTGATAGAAGTAGCAGTGAAGAGGTAGACTGGGAGCATTTTGGATAGAACTTGGTAATACTCTACTACAGATGAATGCTTATTTTGTGGGACTACATTACAACACAGGACAATATGTGACAGGGGTAGAAAAGCAGGGAATAGAGAGGAGTGACTGAGGCACAGCGTCAAAATAAAGGCTAGCAATGAGGGAAGATGGCCTCTGTGAACTCAGAAAGAGAAGAGTCTATAGAGAAGTGGTTGGAGAGCACCTCATTTTCCCAAGGGGGAAAGATTGAAAAGAGGAGGGAAGGAAAGGGTTCTACTAATGAATGTTCCAATTAGTGAAAGGAGATAAGGACCTTACACTGGATGAGGCCTGAGGGATTTGGTGCCTGAAAAATCTATTTATACTAAGGAAGAGACAACTAGAAACTAAAAGTGTAGAATAGCATGGATACACGGAGGGCATTTCCAGGCAAATGTAGGGGGAAACAGGTCAACAATAAAGTATGTAGTGTATGGAGGGAAGGGAAAGGAGGGTTCAATGGGATAGTGCCCTCTCTGCACTTGAAATAATTGTTATTGTTCTGAGAAGGAAGCACAATATGATGATTGTTCTTTTTTATCATTTTTTTTAATTTGAGGATCAAAGGCTTTTTTCCTAATTGGGAGGTTATTGAACTTGTTGAAATATATTGTGGGAGCTGTGAAAACTTTCCTCAGATAAGAAGCCAAAAAGAGATAAGCTTTCCCCAAGTAATTTGATTTGTTTTATGGATGATAGGAGTACCCTGATTCTGTAATTATTTTTGAGGAATATAAATCTCCCCTCTCAATGACTGTGAATATTCCTAATATAGTTTACCTATAGAATCTGTTAGAGTGTTTTCTTAGGGGATGCATGAGATTTGATTGTTTAAATAAATTTGTTTGACTTTTATGGTCTAAAAGGATATACAAGATTGATGTATGTCAAAAAGTTTTTCTCTCTTTCTCATGCAATTTTTGTCTATGTTAGAATCCTAATCTTTATTCAAGGCTATTTGTCTACCTTATAAACCTATGCTTAAACATAGATTTTTACCTCTATGATTTTTGCATTGTGGTGGATTTATTTGGCAGCAGTAACCTAGCACACAAATCCAAAAAAGAACTATTTCTCCTATGAGAGGCACAATGAAAAAGGGGAATTCATGGTATAAGCTCTGCAAAGGCCAGAGTAGGAGCACTGATTATATTAAGAATATAGAGAGGAAAGAAACTAGGTGATAATAGAGATAATCAATCAGTAAATGAGAGTCTAGGAAAAAGAAGATTGATAATGAAGAGAATGAGGAAAATCCTTTTTGGAAAGAGGCACAAAATAATGAAATTTTAAAACGAATGAACAAGACTAGCTGAAGGGGAAGAGATGGAGAAATCTACTTGACTGAGAGGAAAAAAGAAATGATCGAAATATATAATCAGATAAAAGCAATAAAAAGGAATAAACAAATGAAACTGAAGAGAAAAGGGTAACAAAGGAGAAGGGTAATTGGGGTAAGGGAAAAAACACTAGTGGAAACAGTCATTTAAAAAAATTAATATAATCAAAGGAATAATAGGCTCTCTAAAGAAAAAAGGTGAGCACAAAACTCTATGAATCTTTTCTATGAATTTATGGCATCACCACTTTCCTGAGCTTAATCTTTCTATATTGACAAAATTATAAGGACATACAATAAATCAGTAATTGTTTCATTGATAGCCATACCCAGCTGGAATTATCTGTATTCTCTCCCAGTGTATGCCTTCTCCATTTCTTCATCATTGGCTCAGGATCATTGCTTACTCCATCAAAAACTAACACAGGAAATGGGAAGAGGAAGAATAACCATTGATAGACAGAGAAATGACCACTTACATAGGAGGAAACTATTGTCATGGAATCCCAGGCAGAAGAAAGGCTGAGAACTGAGAAATTGCTGTTAGATTGGGTAATTAAGAAGTTATAAGTGAACTTGGAAATGAAAGCTAGATTTCATGGGATTGAGAAATAACTGGGTAGTGAGGAAATGGAAGCATGTATTTAAGCATATATTTATATATCTCTGTCTCTCATACCCAGAATTCCCACCTTCCTCCATTCTGATTACTTACTTCCCTAGTTTCCTTTAAATTCAAACAAAAATCCTACCTCCTACCTTAAATCTTCCCCTACTACTCTTTAATTAGTGTCTTCCTACAGTTGTGTTTCCTATTTGTCTTGTATATAGTTTATTTTGCATATATTTGTTTGCATGTTGTCTTCCCCATTAGACTGTAAGATCTATGAGGCAAAGGCTACCTACATACATTGTAGGTATCTAATAAATGTTTATTGAATTGAATTGAAGTCTGAACATGAAAGGAAAGAGGGAACCACACTACAGTCAGAAAGAAATAGTACCACAGTCAAGTAAAAAAAAAATTGATATGTGGACACCTAAACACATTTGTAGGCAGAGGGGAAGAAAACAGTAGAAAAAATATGATTGGGGATGCAAAGAGGAGGGGACTGATTAATAAAAAGAAAAAGGTCAAGGCTCTAGATTGAACACTGACAAGGAAGAAATCACCTTTTCTCAGACAAAAGGATGGGAGAAGACAGACACTGGAGGAGAAATGTGAACTCTTCTACTCAGTCAAAAAATTAATTTCAGAGATACATAATGATTGCATAACTAAGCAGAATCTGTTCTGATTGAACACTGACAAGGAAGAAATCACCTTTTCTCAGACAAAAGGATGGAAGAAGACAGACACTGGAGGAAAAATGTGAACTCTTCTACTCAGTCAAAAAATTAATTTCAGAGATACATAATGATTGCATAACTAAGCAGAATCTGTTCTGAAAGAAATCTAGTGGTTTTGATATGTTACAAGTTTAATATGATAAACATTGAAATCCATATTTCTATTATATATTAATATAGTATATTATTTATATTATGTAAATGTACCATATTAATAAAATATTAAGAAATAAGAAATCTAATTCAAGTGAATAGAACCAGAAAACACTGTATATAGCAACAACAAGACTATGCGATGATCAATTGTGATGGACTTGGCTCTTTTCAGCAATGAGATCATTCGGACCAATTCAAATAGACTTGTGATGGAGTGAGCCATCTGCATCCAGAAAGAGAACTGAATGTGGATCACAATATAATATTTTCACTTTTTTGTTTGTGTTTTTTCTTTCTCACTTTATTCCCTTTTTGATTTGATTTTTCTTGTGCAGCATGATAAATGTGGATATATGTTTAGAAGAATTTCACATATTTAATTTATGTTGAATTACTGTCTGGAGAGAAGGTGGAGGGAAGGGAGGGAGAAAAATTTAAAACACAAGATTTGTGTTTGTGAATGATGAAAACTACCTTTGAAAATAAAAAGCTATAATTATAATTAATTAATTTTTAAAATAAGAAATCTAATTCAAGCTGAAGCTATCTCAAGAGACTCGTAGCATGCAGGAGTAAAGAGGTGATTGTCCTGTCATAGTCTGTCTTGTTCAGAACACATCTAGCAAATTGTATTCCATTCTAAACATAACAATTTAGAAAGGGCAGTGATAAATTGTAAAATGTCTAGAAAGGAACAATGAGGATAATGAAGGGCCTTACCTTTATTCCATAGGAAAGTGAGTTGAAAGAAAAGTGGATGTTTAAAGAAGACTGAGGGAAGAGGGGACAAGCAAAAAATGATAGCTATCTTTAAGTACTTGAAGATCTTTTATGAGGAAAGACTGACCCCAGAAGTACTAGAAGCAATGTATAGAAACAAATTTAGGTTTGTTATCAGAAGAGAAGAAAAAAAAAAAAAAGCACCTGCTTACCAGTTAGAATTATCTAAAAATAGATTCTGCTTCCCCTCACTTGAGGTCTTCATCTCAATATTAAGAATGACTTTTTTTTTTCAGGTATGATATAAAGAAGATTATTATTAAGCTAATGATTGACTTAGAAGGCAATTAGCATCTTCTAACTCAGAAATTCTTAGAGGAATAAAGGAGAGAAGGTAAAGGAACATAGATTAATGAAGTAGACTTCATTTTAAAAATAAAATAGGATGGAAATTATCTGTAGCTAGGTGACACAGTGGATAAATAAAAAGTTCAGATTTACCTCCAACACTTACCAGCTGTGTGACCATGGAGAAGTCATGTTACCGCTGCCTGCTAAAGCTGGAGAAGGAAATGGCAAACCACTCCAGTATATTTACCATGAAAACCCCATGGATGGTTGGTCCACAGGGTCATAAAGAATACAACTGAAGAACAACAGTACGGAGTTGGGGACTTGAGAACAGTAGAAAATATTCCTTTGAAGAATTTTGTACATAACTTAACTTTAACCAATCCAGCCTGTCTTCTTGGTCAGGAATAATGTGGACTTTAAATGAGCCCATAATGTTCCCATTGCCAACCATGTTAATGAGATTTAGGAGAGCAATTGGCAACAAATGTTGGGGTTTGGCACTAAATATTAGGATTCAGTCATGTGAAGGGTTCACAATGGCTATTTTCTTTGCCAAAAGGGACATTTATTTAGGAGAAGAGGTTGTAAACAAAATGAAGAGACATAAAAGATACATAGAATGGTAAATATGAAATAGTTTTCAGAGCACAGATAGTTAGACACCACGAGACATTGTAGGGGAGATGCGATCAGGAGGAAAACACCACAAAGCAGAATGCCTTGATGAGTTAAACCAAAAGATTTCAGCAAAGATGGCATGGCTATGGAAAAATTTATAGGGGAAATTTAATTGGAGATTTAAATTGGCTTTTTGATTAGATATAGGAAGGGGTACCCAAGACCTCCATAGGGGGTGGGCCTGTAAGGTGGAGCTGGATCCATGTAAGCCCTTCCCTGCTTGCCTCAGAGAGTAATCTTATCAGTGCTTCAGGGTTTCTCTGCTTGTTATATCCAGAGACCCAGAACCTTATCAGTATCACACACACAAAGAGAGGACAAATGTCTAAGACTGTCTTGTTAGGATATCCAACTCAACTGTCTTATATGCATTTATTTACATAGAAATAAGCACATAGGAGTTTGTTCAAAACTAAAACCTTCCCTAACTTCTTCCTAACTCTCTAGATTTCACCTTTACTTCCCCTCTGACCTTAAAAAAAATCCTCATTGTTAAAATTACTTTGATTTTGTCCATATGTCTTTTCATGTCAATAAAATATGCCTTGTGACTATAATAATGCCTGCTGTGAATTTTTCACATTCTGAACCATTTTCCAATAACCTACTACTTCTTCATAAAGAGTCAATAAGATTATGTGAGAATTGGATAGGGATTTGAGTTTCCACAGAGTGATGAACAATAAATTGGAGAAATGAAACGTTAATTAGAAAATTAAAATGGAAGAAATAGGAGGCTGGGACCCACAAGGATATCAAAGAATGTAGTCAGGGATGGAGGGTTTATATTTGAATAGGAACTTAATTCTCTTCCCTGGGGAAATGTAGAATGTAAACTTCTTGGAAGTAGAGAGTGGCTTTTGTCTTCTGGGGTGATGGTCAAACAAGTTATGAATAACTCTTTAGGGGCAACTGAAAATCTGTTGGGATTGGTGGTGGGATTTGTATAGTATCAGGAAGCTAGTTTTGAATCAATTTTGCATCCAATATCTGTTGTGTCCTGCTTTCTGGGGCCCCCAAATTGTAGTGACAAAACGTACTGTACTTTTTAGAGCCCCCACACCAGGGTGATTGAAATTTGAATCCTGCTTTCTAGAGCCCCCACACTGGGGTGATTAAAATATACCGTCCTAATGAAGAAATGATTAGGCCAGACTCCCAAGGATGGTGGAAATATGGAGTCCGTTTATTCCAAGGACTTTCTCCTTTTTATACCCTCATGCCCTTATGTAACAAAAACAACTTGGGGCATGCGCCAAGTATATACTGTGACATGGGATCACATAAATAACTTGCTATTGTATGTAGATTGCCACCTGGTATCACTCTTTGCCACCTGGTATCACTGCTTCAATCACAACACAGGTTGTCACACCCCTGATTTCTCAGGAAGGCTGAGAGCCCTTAGGGGAGATGGGGAGCCAAACCAGACATTGGCAGCAGATTCCCTCTGGGTTGAAGGGTCTTACACCTCACCCAGAGTTTCTTCATTGTCTGTGGCCCTCTACATTTCACCCTTTCTTTTGTTTTAATTGAAGCAGGTATATATTAGTGGTTAAACCCATCACTATGGGAGGAATCACATAGGCAAGTTATAATATCACACAAGCAAGTAGTAACATGACAAATAATATGAATAAACAAAATATTATAAAGATTTCCATGAGTCCCAGAAGGAAGGAACTATCAGTTCACAACCACACATACACCTCCTTCAGCAACCAAGAGATAGTCCAAAGCCAATCTATTGTCCATCTTCATGTGTTAGGGAATCCAATGATTCCTGCAGGTTGTGAAGTCCTTCATCAGTCTCATTGCCAATTATTTTTGATGTTCATGAATTAATTGCCATACAAATAGGGTTAACTGCCAGGCTCTTTCAGTGGTGGGCACAGTCAGAGATGGAACCATCTTGGGTCTTCTCCTTCATTTCTATAGTCTTCTCTTTTTATATCTCTCTATAATTAATAAGGTGGATACAGCTCATTGGTACCTATCACATTCCTTCTCCATCTTTTGAGACACAAGCAAACCCTCTTCCTCAAGTAATTAACCTATTTGGTTCTTTCCATTCACCATTCTCTGGATCTTTCCACATCATCTGAAAATTATCTAAAGATATTGGAGCTGCTCGCATTGGACTCTGCCCAATATGGTGGGTTATGAAACCTGTCTGCTGGAGCCAGTGCATCACCATCAAAAATCAAAAAATTTTTTAATATATAGAGTTAAGTTTTAAAAGTTCTCTATGGTTACCTGTGGTTCCCCCTTTCTTTTATTTTTGGAGGAGCATCTTGATGTCTGTTTCTCCTCTCTATTATTGCCTGTCTTTGAGGATTAAAAGGTATGCCAGTGGCATGTGAAATCTGATACTATGCACAAAAGTGTGTAAAATGTTTAGAAATATCTGTTTTTATTGCTTATGGCATACCCATAATTGCAAAACTTGTATAAAGAATTCAGAAACCATTCAGGCTTGTTTCTCTTGCTGCTGATATTGCAAAAGAGAATCCTGAAAAGGTGTCCACTACAACATGTTTTTTTTTTTTAATTTATGTCCTTGGTTAAGTTACTCCTGTACTATATCTAATAAGGCCTGAATTTTTTCACTGGTTAAGGGACACTGTTCCACCCACACTGGTGTATCAGTTTTCCATTGAATGGAAACAGGCGAATGCTGGCAGACCTTTGACAGCAGCCTTGTCTAAAAAGCTGACCCTAACTGATGTAAGATGTCTCTTCCCCATAGATTGATGGGATTTTTTTAATACAAAAGAAATAAAAACTCCTGTTTTTTCTTCAAATTTCCATCTCAAAGGGGTAGCACTAAATTCAGCTGCTATTGATCCTCTTATGCCACTTATATTGAGTGCTTGCTATGATCTTTGGACAGTGACTGGGGTATTAGCTACACATTCCCCAGTTTCCCAAATCAGTGTATGGATAAACACTATTTTGTAAGCACTCTCAGAAGGCTAAATGGTCAAGCTGACTGTGTGTGGAGGCAAGGGGTCTATAGGTTGGACAGGGAAAGGTTTCAGCTCTTCAGGCACTATCTCAGAATTCCCAGCAGCATACAGCTCTAATCTCCCTATCTGCAATCCCCTTCTCCCACTTTAAAAATTCTTTGAGTGTAATAGCAGTTGCCATCATGCCCCAAGTGTTTTTTGCCTGGGGCCCTGGAGCCTCTTATAATGAGAATATAACAAAACTGCTGCACTGATGATGTCATTGTTCCTTACACTCCTCCTCCTCCAGCCTGTGAAGGCAGTGTTGAGGGAGGAGGGTCAGGAGATGGGGAATACTCTAAGGGTGCATTCTCAGGTGTAGGCAGAATTGAAAATGAGCTTTCAAGGTGAAAAGCCAGCTTATAAGCAAAGTACTTAAGGTACTTAGTAATTAAGGTACTTAATTCCTTTCTGCCCAAACAGCAATGGTACTTAAGATACTTGACTATTTTCTGGACCAACTAGCTGTGCCTTGTAAATCTTCTAGAGCAGTAAAATAAATAAATAAGTAAAATGCTTAAAAAAAAAAAAAAAAAAAAAAAAAAGACTTCCTTAGCTCTGCCCCACATGCTGTACCCTCTGGGGCTACAGACACCAACTCTCTGATTGTTTTTCTCTTCATACTTCCTTGTCTGGCTGCCCAATTAAAATCTTTCCTCTTTTTAAAACTTGTGGGATTCATTAAAACCAATTGTATTCAGTTAGTTGTTCTCCCACTAACTTCCACATCTCTGGCTCCAAACACTCCTTTTTACAAATCCTTGGAGATGTGCCCTCCAAAGTATCTGAGAACTCAGTGATCTGCTTCTGAATTACCAACAAACCTTGCTTCTCTGCTAACCTAACTAAGCATGCTTCATATTTCCCTGGAGGGAGGCTCATTTCTTAGTATTTGCCTCATTTTGGTTGAAAAACAAAAGCGACTAGATTAGCCCTTACTGATTGTTCCAGCTCGCCTATTTTTTATATGTTCCCTTCTGGGTCACAGGGGCTTCTCCACTGAACTTGGCCTATTGTGTTAGTTGAGCTGATGTGTATAGGACTTTACCTAGAGCCCCACTTTAGGCGCCAAATGTTGTGTCCTGCTTACTAGAGACCCCAAGTTGGGGGTGATTAAAATATACCGTCCTAATGGAGAAGTGATGAGGTGGGATTAAACTGAGGATGAAGGAAATAAGGAGTCTGTTTATTTCAAAGACTTTCCCCTTTTTATACCCTCATGCCCTTATGTAACAAAAACAACACTGGGCTTATGCCAAGTATATATCACCCATGTGGGACCAACCACATAAACAACTTGCTATACAGTAGTTTGAACAAATCAAGCCCTCATTTATAGCATTTGCCCATTCCCAAGATGTAACTACATTGAAAATTTAATAATCAGGTCTTGTGAGCCAATACAAATTGTCTCCAATGTATTCTGGGATACTCCTTTTTCACATGTGCCTCCTAAGCATGAGCCCATTTTCTCCTAGACTGTGTTAAGAGACTTTAGGGGGACATTTTATACCAACTGTTGTTATGTCACCTTATCAAAACTTTTTTTTTTAATTTAGTCTAGTTGATTAATTGATCTCTATTGATAATTATGGAAGGGAAAAACACACCTTGAAGATTCATGAACTCAATAGTCAGTTTTGGTATAATTCTTGTTTTGAAAATATAGATTTGTTCCAATACATTTAAGATCATGGAAAACACTTTGAATATAATGTCAATTTTGAGTTTGTTTTCTATAATTTCTATAAGGAACTCTAAGTGAATGCAGAAAACCGCACCCAAATGAAGTGATTCACAAAAGATATACAAGATGCATACACTTACAGACCCCAAACATCTATCAACTACCTCAATTCACCACATTTTCTGACAAGATTGTGTTTTACTATTCTTTCATATTTATAAATTTTTCTACATTAAAACAAAATAAAACTCTCATTCAACATCCTAAGTACATCTAATTGCCCTATTATAGTAGATTGTGAACTCCCTAAAGGCAGGCATTACCTTTTGCCTTTTTTTGTATCCCCAGTAATAGTTAGCATTGCGTCTGGCATATATAAGGCACTTAATGAATGCTTATTGACTGATTTGTTCAAAAAAGTCAAGCAATATTATCAATAGGAAAGCTTTAAGTATTAAAGAAAAGCTTGAAGTAATAATTGTTTTGAAAGAAAGCAGAGAAAACCTGGCACTGTAGCTTCCAAAAATAGATATAAAGGAATCTATCAAAGATTATTCCACAAAAATAAAAGCAACATATGTAGCTGGAATGTTGTGACCATTACCTATGGTTTTTATTGCATTATTTTGCATAGGGTGATGATTTTGAGGAAAACATAAGCCTTTTAGAGCAGAACTGATTGTACTAGAAAATCACTTCCCTTCTTCTGAGGGTTATATTTAGAACCTTGAGTCGATATAGTAGCTATTCTCAGGGAATTTAACTTGCTTGCCTGTATGAATGAAAGAAGCCCCCCAGAACATGCATTACATATGTAAAATAGATATAATGTGACTTTGAGAAGGAAAAGCATTAGCAGTTGGAGAGACAGGAAAGGCTTCATGTAGAATGTCACACTGAGGCAGTAGTGAGAAGATATTGCATGTTTAGCTTGTTTACCCTCATCCTGCATCTTGAATTTGCCTTTTGGGTGACTAGTAAAATCAAAGGAAGGAAAAAGAATAGGTACAACTCAGGTAGCCCAATTTATAGATATGCAAAAGAGCAATAACAGAATAATTTTCCTCCACTTCTATTTCCTGACAAGTCTAACTAGTGTTGCTGAGGATTATTTTTTGAAATAGATATTTTTAAGTTCAGTTGCCATCAACTGTGAATTCAATAGGAAAATTCTTTCCACTGACATCCACCCTTATCAAACACTGTACCTTTGGATAGAATTTATATTTTATGTTTATATGTATCATTACCCCACCTGGACTCTGGTATACTATACTTAGATGTCTTCTCACAAAGAAGGGAACTCCAAGCCTTCTTCTGCCTCTTCTGGGTCATAGACTAAAGTTGGGTGAATAATAGGAAGGATAAACCACAGAGCAAATAGGAGTTAGGGACAGGGGAGGTGAAAGATATTTCTTGGCCACTTCCCACACCAAGTCCTCTGAAGCTTCAGAGTAGTTCAAAGTCTCTTTCCATGTCCCTCAGTTTCTTCTGATACATTTTCACTTGTCATTTTTCTATTTGTTCTTTTCCTTTGCAGTTTTGTTCTGCCTTCTGGTTCTATTCCAGTGATAAGCCTGTAATGGAGCATTCACAGGAGCCTTTCTGCTTTGAAAAAAAGCCTTACATTTTAAGGCTCTCCCTATGTGTGCTAGAGTGCAGAGGGCCAGCCAAATATCAGCTATCAGAAGGCAAAATAAAGCCTCTTTTCAACCTCTTTTTCCCTAAAATCTCTCAGCGATGGTGGTTTCCTATGGTCCTGGGCTTATTAAATCTGCTTTGAAAGACCAATCACTTTTATTATAGATTTTTAACAATCAGAATTCCCAGATTCTAGGCCAGAAAACATTCTGCATGTAGAAAACAAAAAAAAGATAAAGATAGGCTTCCAAACAAGGGGTAATCTGATGGAAAGCAGGTATTTCAAAGTCATTGCACACACTAATATCTTTTATAAAATTTTGATTTCTGTCCAATTAGAAAGCCTTGGTGAACATGCTTTGATTCTCTAAGACACTAACAAGTTAAAACACTAACTGTGAGCAGGAGTATAGAAGTAAAGTCAGTCTGAATTCTTTGAAGAGAGATAGATAGATAGATAGATAGATAGATAGATAGATAGATAGATAGATAGATAGATAGATACACACATATATATATGTTTGTATATGTATATATATATCATATATTTTTACATACACATATACTCTCACACACATATCTGTGAAAAAGTACATAGTTTTTTTAAAGCCTTTAACTGTGTAGACATTGAGGGGGGGGATACTGTCTAAAAGACTCTATATGACACAAATGCCATTTAGTGGTGTTTTCTGTTTAAAGTCAGTCTGTAAAGACTCCAGTTCTTCATCATTAGACAATCAACAAACATTTATTAAGTGTTTACTATGAGTTAGGTACTCTGTGCTAAACACTAGGAATACAAAAACAGTTCTTGTCTTCAATGAGCTTACATACCAATGCAGGAAACAGCATGTAAATAAAAGTACACATATGATGGATCAGAATAAAAGGAGGTAACAGATAGGAAGCCTAATTGTAATATCAATTTGGTATCTGCATCACGTACTCTATTACAGGGAAAAGTAGAATGAAGGTTTTAGAAATTATACGAGCCAAGTTTTAATTTAGTTATTCTGCTGAACAACGTCTACTTGTCATGGTCATTAAAGGTACAGAAAATCAGGAAAACTGTAGCACAGGAAACAAAAACTTGGATTTTTTTTTTGCTCACCCCAAGAATCCTATTTCTTCAGATTGTGCAGACAAAATCACTTTTTCATTAGTGGCCAAGAATCTGAGTTTTCAATTCATTGAATTCAATTAATTTAATAAATAGATATTGAATATCTACTATATACTGAGAGCTGACCTTGGATCCAGTAAGATCTGAGTTAAAGCTCTGCTTCTGAAATATACTATTTATGTGACACCTGGGCAAATTATTTAATTTTTCAGTGTCCTAGACAACTCTCTAAGATTAAATTGCAGAGAAGGTGCTTACCTATATTGTTAGAAGAAATTTCCTCACCTGGGAGTTCTCTATAGCAATGAAATCAATGAAATCTCTCTCTATTTGTGTCTGTCTCTCTGTCTCTGTGTGTGTGTCTTTCTGTCTGTCTGCTTCTCTCTATATGTATGTATGTCTCTCTCCTTCTGTCTCCAAAAGTTATAACCTCTTCTCTTTAGTGGCTTGCTTTATAATAGGAGAAAAAAAGACAGACACACAGAACATTTATTGCCAAAATACCATAGATATAATTGCTATAGATTTCAGAACCTGGGTAGAAGTGGACTGGAGCATTAAACAAAGCCTGATGAGGGAAGGGAAGGTGGGATTTGAGCTGATTGTGAATTATGGGTAAATTTTAAATTGTCAGGAAGAAAAAAGAAGGACATTCTGGGTTAGAGGAAAAGTAGAGGCAAATACTTAAAGTTGAAAATGTACATGATGCTTTTATGGGAATGTAAAGCAATTAGTCTAATTGGAAAAAGGGTTATGTTGAGGAATAATAAGAAAGGCAGCAGGGTGGCACAGTTAATAGTGCACTGTGAGCCTAGAGTCAGGAAGACCTCAGGAGAAATCCCATACTTATTGGCTGTGTGACTTTAAAAAGTCATTAACATCTATTTACCTCAATTTCTTCAACTCTAAGATGGAAATAATAATAGGACCTATCTCAGAAGGTTGTTGTGAGAATCAAATGAAATATTTGCAAAAATGCTTACATTGATGCAAAATAGGCCATATATAAACACTAGCTATCCATTTTTAGATCACATATGGATAGGTTTAGTGTGGTTAGATCATGCTGGGTCTTGACTGTCAGGCTTAACTTTTTGGACTTAACCTATGACACCATGATTCTACATTGTAAGCGGTAAAGATCCATTAGAAATTCTTGAATAAGAGAAGACACTTTTATAATTTGGAAGACCTGTAATTTTATTGGTGTGGCTAAGTCCTTAATTAACAAAAAGATTGCAAAGAACCTCCAGTTCAATGAATTGTTTATGAAGCACCAGCTGTGTGCAATATTATGCTAGGTGTTGGGAATGTATTCGAGTCATGATTCTACATCTGGTGCAATTGATCACACAAATCAACAATATCTTTAATCAATCATGTTTGTTTATTTTTCAACATTCATTTTTTTTTGAGTTCCAAGTTCTCACCTTTCCCCACCATTGAGAAGGCAAGCAATATGATACTCATTGTAAATGTAAAGTCAGGCAAAATATAATGTCCTTAATCAAGTCACATTCACATGTCCCCAGAAAAAAAGTGCTTCTCTAAGTGGCTAAAAAAGCAGTTCATAGGAAGTAAAAATAAGTAAATACTGCCAACAAGAAGGTTAAAAACATCAAGCTTGGAAGTTCTCTAGGGTCTCAAGAGCTCTTCACAAAAGTCTTAGATCAGATTCTATATTCTCCTTGCCCAAAGGACTAACAACTGAGTCCCAGATAATCTATCTAAAGGTAAAAATTAACTCAAATTGCCCCGAGTTTGTGTTTTAACTTCTTGGCTCCTAACATCTCTATTGGTATTATAGGAGTGTGGGATCTAGAAGGTCTGGAAGGAATATTTAATCTGCTAGCCCTCAAGCTTAGTCCTCTAGTGAAAGTCCTCTTGAATGACCTTTTCATAGCTCTTGCTAAAGAGTTTTTCCAGACAACAAACATTATTGCAACTATAGTTTTTAAAATATTAATTTTGGTATATATTATTGCAGGCTCAAGTCTGAAGAAAAAGCACAGTTTTTAATAAAAGAGGCATTTATGTTACCACATAACTTTATATTATATGAGTCTATCAAGATTAAGTGTCATCTAAAAGTAGGAAAATAGGATAGTACAGAGGAATCTCCTGGGATCCTTCTTATGCATTTTTATATGGTACATTATGTACCTAAAATATTGAAATGTCATATGGTTTGGAGGTCATGCTGACTCAATAAGTCCTCTCTTGCTCCCAAACTCTTCTTAGAAAATTATTTCCTAGTCTACATTCTCTCACTTTATTTAAGACCTATTTCATAGAAAAAGATTCTGGCTCTGATGTAGATGGTTGTTTTCCTGAGTCTATGAAACTCAGGATGTTATATCACATTATATTTATGGTGAGATCTGGATCTAGATTAATATCTACTAAATCTAGCTAACTCCAGATGATGTTTCACATCCCACCAGACATCCACCTGGATATTTAGAGCCGACCCATTGCAGACATCCTACCATTTTCCTTCTCTTCATCGCCTACTGATTTCACAATCTCTCGTTATATTCTGGAAATATTATTGTTGCTACTAAAAAGAATGTGATTTGACTAATGTAGAAATATATATAAAATGATTGTATATATATAGTCTATATCAGATTTATTGCTGAATTGGAGGGAAGGAAGGAAGAAAAAAATAGAAATCAAAATACTATAAAAGTAAATGTTGAAAACTAATGAATAAAATTTTAAAAATAAAAAGAATGTGATAATCCATTTCCCTATGGCTCCATTCATAATCCCAGTGACTAATTGGACAAAAACTCTCTTCCCTGAGTAGTACAGTTCTATAAATTTTGTGTTTCTTCTTTTAAAATGCATAATCCTGAGTTAGCTAGATAGTATAGGGGATAAAGAACCAGCCTTGGAGTTAGGAGGACCTGAGTTCAAATATCAAATCAATTCTCAAATATACTGATTGTGTGACCCTGGGCAAGATACTTAATATCAATTGCCTAAAAAAAAATACACTACTTCAAAATGACAACTGTCTCACTTTTGCATTTGTATTTTCAGAACCCAACATATGAAGTAATCATTAACAAATATTTATTGATTGATAAGAAAACTTAGTGGTATAGTGGGTAAAGCATTAGATCAGGAGTCAGAAAGATCTATGTTCTTTCGCCTAAAACATTTACTGGCTATATGATTTTTGGACATGTCGCAACTTCTATTTGCCTCAGGTTTCTCATCTGCAAAATGGAAATGGAAACAATCCCAGGATTGTTTCAAGGATCAAATGAGATAATCATTGCAATATTTTGCACAGTGCCTGGAACATAATAAGCACTATACAAACATTAGTTATTGTCATTATCATTACAGCAAATGCTACTATATAATTTGTATGCTAAAAAAACACAGGTGTGACATATTACCCCCATATTTTATAATATCCAATGTCTTGTTCTGGCTAAGACAGTAACACATGGTAATAGAGAAATCTAGGTCTAACTTCAAAACCCCAATGAGTATCTTAAAAAGCCACCAGAAAAAAACATTTTAAACAATTATAAAAAAAAGAATAATAAAAAAAAGAACCAGCTACACTCAGCGAAAGAACTCTGGGAGATGACTATGAACCACTACATAGAATTTCCAATCCCTCTAATTTTGTCTGCCTGCATTTTGGATTTCCTTCACAGGCTAATTGTACACTATTTCAAAGTCAGATTCTTTTTGTTCAGCAAAACAACTGTTTTGGTCATGTACATATCTATATCTATATCTATATATAGATATATAGATATAGATATAAATATATATATATCTATATATCTATATCTATATCTATATATATATATCTATA